>NC_082388.1:20768907-20822209 GCF_031168955.1 Gadus macrocephalus | reverse complement strand
GACCGTACGAAGCCCCTGTTCATCGGCTGATGCCACCACGAGACCCCCGGACGCAGTCCCTTGCTTTTTAATCACATCTTTGTCTTTCCTCTTTTTCGGGGGTGGTGGTGGTGGTTGGATGGGTGGGTGGGGGTGGCCTCAATTTTTGTTTCTTTTTTATTAATAGCAGCTGGCTTTCGGTGGTCGGTCACTCGGTTCAGCTTTGTCCTCTTTTTTTTATTAGGGATCTTTTTCCGTTTTTTATTTACCGGCTGGATAAAAAAAAGAGTGATGTTCTCCCTTCCCTCCCTCCCTCTCTCTCTCACTCTTTCTCTCCTCCCCGCCGCTGTGCACAGCGCAGCAGGCACGAGTGGTGCGGGCGGGGTGGGTGGGGCGTGAGTAGAGGGGGGAGAAAGAAAGAAAAACGAGAGAGAACGAGAGAGCGAGAGCGCAAGCGAGTGAGGGAGCGATGAAAAAAAAAAAAAAAGCAGCAGCAGCAGCAACCCAGCGCGCCTGTGCCGTTACCCCAGCGCGCCTGTGCCGTTACCTCGGCTGAACCTGCGAATGAACCCGTTGCACTGCCTCGGCGCAGGAGCCAGGAGACGAATCAGTCGGCTAGATTCAAAACAGAGGGGCAGTGTTGAGCGGATAGCGAGCCTCGCTTGCTCTGCGCTCCCGCTCGCACTGGTCACGCCATTCAGAATCCACCGCTCCCTTTCCATTCTGTCTGCGTGGTAAGTAAGGATTACTTTTTTTTTTGATGTAAAGATTTTTTTTCCATTTTGGGATATTTTTTTTTTCCGAGAAGAGGAAGTGGGGAGTGGGGGTGGATGGGGGGGGGGGGGGGGGTGGGGGGGGGCATGGGCGTGTGTGTGCGTGCGTCTGTCTGAGTGTGTGTGTGTCTCGTGCGGTGCATTACGTGTATCCATTCGCCCCGGGGGGCGCTGTGTCTCTCACTCTCTCGGCCTGTCAGATAGCTTATCAGACTGGTGTTGGCTGTTAGATTGCAAGGCGACAACAGTCTGTAGGCTGTCTGACATTTTGAGCTCTTTCATCTCGAACCAGCATCCTGTTTTGTCCCTGCTCTCTTGCCGTCATGCTGTGATCATTGTGCCGGTGAAGCGTCAGTTCCCATTTGGCCGTGTTCCGCTGTAATGTCACTTCTCTTCTTTTTTTTTTTCACAAACCGTTACGGTGGAATTAAAGACATCGTTCCCATTCCTCCCCGCCCATCCCCTCTCCCTCCCTCCCTCCCTCCCTCCCTCCCTGCCGTTGTCCGTGATAGCGTTCGTTTCCTATTTAATGTGGGGGGGGGGGGGGGGGGGGGGTGGGTGGACGGTTCTTTTTTTCCTACCACTATAATCCGATTCGACGATGGAGGACTCACCATATGCGCTGTTTTGTATGCGACGCACAACGTGCCTCTGTGTGTCGACGGTTCATGCTTTTTCTGTCTGTTTTGTGGTGTGCGTTTGGGGCGTGCGCCCGTGTGTGTGTGTGTGTGCCGCCGCACAGCAAGACCACACACACACACGCGCACACATGGATTTCCATAGAAGCCAGAAATGCACACCTTATTGCAACACATTCCATTGTGACAGAGAGCCCCGGCGCTCACAACTCGCCGCTCCACAACCGGGGGCCCCCCTCCTCGCTTCCCTTTTCTCTTTTTTCATGTATTCTTTTTTTTTTTACACACTTCCCTCTTTTTCGTGGTTCCAGAGAACGATGTGTTGTTGCTCAATACGGCGCGGCGGGTTTTTTCCTTTTTTTTGCCCTCGGTCTCTTTCGTTTTTTAAAGCCTCGTTTTATTGGAACAAATTCCTCGGGGGAGTGTAGTTCTGTGGGCCACACTTTGCTTATTATGCAAAGCTGAAAGGAATTGTGCCCCGACAGGGAGGTGCTTCAGCTACATGTTTGGGGTGGGGGGGGGGGGGGGGGGGGGTAGTGAAGGGGAAAGGGGGTGGTTAATATCATGTTGTTGATTTTTCTGTATTAGTGGACAACATTGGAATGGCCCCTCTGGCCCGGGGAGTTGGTTTTTCTTGGCAGATTTCGAACGTCCTGTTCCATGAGGGGAGCCCCCTTTTGGCATGCCCAGTCTACGCACATCTGTGTGTGTGTGTGTGTGTGTGTGTGCGAGTGCAAGTCTGGAAACTTTGTTTATGTTTATACGTATAAGTGCTTGTTTGGCTGTAAAAAAAAAAAAGAAGAAAAAAAAGAAAAAGGTGCGTGTACTGTTGTACTTATTTTTTCCTGCTACATAGGTAAACGTTCCGTCTATTTCCCTGACTGATAAATAAAGGTTGTGTTGAAAACAAGTTTGGGTTCTGTTCATTGTGTGACGCGACTTGACCGCACAGAGCCGGCGTTGACCTTCAGGGGCCCCAAAGAATCTCACATGTCGGCCCCGCTGAGAGACAAGGAGGATATTGAGTCCATCACGCTCCGATTTCCTCCCTAATGTTTCCATCGTAAATGGTTATCACATTACAGATTTATTTATTTAGCTCACCACTGATTTTCTCTCCCGACGTTGGGATCAGCTCCCAATTTTTTATTTCAAGCTAAATACATACTTAATATTTATCATAGTGATGTTTGTCATGTCAACACTGGATAATAACAATAAAAGACAGCCTTCTAAATGTTTTTCTTAATAAGTATAATACAATGGGTGATTAAAACATGTTATTATAGGTATGTACAAGTAGCAATTGCGTTTGATTTAACAAATAAAAGAAAACCTCCCTTATATCCAAATCCTATTTATTTACTGTTCATTATTCAGGTATTTAGCTCTTCTGTCCCAAGCGACTGCATTTTATTAATATGCAGGTAGGGTAGTTTAGGCATCTTGGATCTGATTAGAATGTAGATACAGCATTGACAATAGTCAAGGTTGCAAACACACACACACACACACACACACACACACACACAGGCTATTCAATTAATTGTTTTGAATTTGTGGGCGCTGATTCATGAAAGATTATCAGTATTGATATAGAATAATGGATCGTACCAACACAGCAGCACACATTAAGGACACTATATTATCCTGTTCAGGAAACATGCAGTGTTCTCCTACACTGATAGGAGTGAAACAACGGTGTCGGGTTCTCCAACAGAACCTTGACGGGCCGTGTTCTGTAAAGGAGATGGAGGGAGACAGGTCTTTGATGTTTTATGGTCAGTATAGCACCGCTATAGTCGCCTGGATACAGGCGCATGCAGCAGGCGCCCCCGACAGAGATAGGGGGAGAGAGAGAGGCCGTCTGTTCCCAGAACTGCCACACCCAGACACACAGCCATGAAGAACCCACCGCCACCCTGAAACCCCGGGGGCACCAGGTGAGAAAACCAACATGCAAATGCTGCCTGTCTAAACAGGCAGAGACGGATATTCAAATGATGAGACCGTTTTCTCTCCCTCTCTCTTTCTCTTTAACCACCCCTCTTGCTTTTCCTCTATCTCCCCCTCTCGCACACACGTTCGACGACAGGCCTGCCTGTCTCCCTGATCCTGTGTCGCTAGCCTGTCTCTCTATCTGCCACCTGCCTGTTTCCCTGTCGGTCTGTCACCTGCCTGTCTATCTGTCTCACTGTTTATCTGTCTGTCTGTCTGTCTGTCTGTCACCTGCCTGTCTCCCTGCCTGTTTTTCCGTCACCTGCCTTTCTGTCTCACTGTCAGTCTGTCACCTCCCTGTCTCCCCTGTCTGTCGTCTGCCTGTCTCCCTGCCTGCCCGTCTTTCTGTTCATCTATATGGGTCTCCAGCAGTGTGTCTGGTTTAATTAGCAGAAGGAGGGGCACACACACACACACACACACACACACACACACACACACACACACACACACACTTCCTGACTATTACTGACTTCATCTCACCTCCCGTATAGCAACCCCCCCCCCCCAACACACACACAGACACACGGACACACACACACCCACACACACACGCACACGCACACACACACACACACACACACACGCACGCACGCACACACACACACACACACACACACACACACACACACACACACACACACACACACACACACACACACACACACACACACACACACACACACACACACACACACACACACACACACACACACAAGCCCACTCCACATTTGGTTTATTCACCAAATCCTTTCTTAAGCTCTGTCTCATTAAATGATGCTGACAATGTGGGCCCTTTATCTGGCCCCTATCCCCGTCCCCACCCTACCCCACAGCACCAACACAAATTCAATTGCTGTTGCTTTCTTTGTTATTATGAATCGTGTTAATTGATCTTTGGGTTGTATTTAGAGGAAGGCCGGAGGTATTCGTTGAAATACGGTACAAATAGACTCCATTGTAGTACACTAGCACTGAATCCTTACCAACGAATGAAACATCATGACATTTGATCAGGACGACCATTTTGTTTTGTTGATTTGTGCCAAGTCAACGAAACAAAAATAAAAAATAATAATGCTGCCCCAAAGGTTATTTCAGATGGTCATACGGAATTTAAATGACCATATATCTGCTGTTTACTGACGTCGTGAGAGGTTTCCATTCAGTTCTACCACTTCATCATCAACATCGTCAGGTGTATTTAAGGAAACCAAGGTATATCTCATTGGTTTATTAATTTTTTGAGTGAACCATGCGATACTGTTCAGTGATTACATATCACACAAACACACACGCACACGCAAAAACACACAGACACACACTCCAACAAAAACACAGCAGCCTACCACAACACCACAAAACCATTTTTTAAGAATGCCATGGAGAATTCCACATCTATGCACACTTTCCTCTATGGCGGCTTTAGAAAGCCATGATCAAACAAGTTGATCAACTTGTGCGGACTCTATGCCCTCATCATACTTCACTCTGTTCCACAGTGTAAATATCACAGGGCTCATTTACATGAGATCACTGGGATGCCTCTGAAATGTGTTTGGACAGGCGTGCTGCTTCACTCTGTTCCACCGTTTTTGTGTTGCCTAAGTAAATCTATTTAAGCCATGACCGACCGGTGGATTCAACACAGCCACTCCTGATGCTGTATTGACTAAAACGAATTCTGGGTGGGCATTATAACGGCACATGGTCAAGCTGGAACTCAATGAGGGAGGCCAACTTTGGCTCCGCTACGCGCACACAAACACAGGCTTAACGGCCAACGGCTCTTGAGCCATGGCATTGACACTACACCTTGCCCTTTAACGGACGGAATTGTAATTCAGAATGGGTCCCTTTCATTCTTCAGAAAAGCCTCTGAATAATGGAAATTAATCATTATAACTAAAGAGTAGACTTATACACCTATGTTCCGTGCGTGAGTCAAAAACACACTCACACTCGCGCGCGCGCGCACGCACTCACACGCGCGCGCGCGCACGCACTCACACGCGCGCGCGCGCACGCACTCACACGCGCGCGCACGCACACACACACACACACACACACACACACACACACACACACACACACACACACACACACACACACACACACACACACACACACACACACACACACACACACAAAAGCCTGAAAGTTTTTTTGTGGTTGCATGTCAAAGAAGATATGAGTCATTGTTGGCTTAACTTTTAAACTGGCGTATCACGATCATGCCGCCTCTTTCTCTCCTTCTGTTCGTCGTGTTGGCAGCTGTCAGCAAGGGCGGGAAGTTTACATTGTTGTGTTTTTTCACCGTCAAATAAAAAACACCTGCGCGTGTACGCCAAATACTCGGCGCGCAACAGAGATATACTCTGTTTACGCAAAGGCGTTCACATCGGTTTGGTCTGAAATACGTCACTGAGCTTACTTAGGAATGCCTGACGTCCGATTATTTTCGAAACTTAGTACATTCTGGCCCGAGGAGCACCGGCGTGTGTGTGTGTGTGTGTGTGTGTGTGTGTGTGTGTGTGTGTGTGTGTGTGTGTGTGTGTGTGTGTGTGTGTGTGTGTAGAGTGTGTGTGTGTGTGTGTGGGGGGGGGTGTGTGTGTGTGTGTGTGTGTGTGTGTGTGTGTGTGTGTGTGTGTGTGTGTGTGTGTGTGTGTGTGTGTGTGTGTGTGTGTGTGTGTGTGTGTGTGTGTGTGTGTGTGTCCATGGTGTAAGTGCACGTTGCAGTGTCATTGTTATGATGCTTATCTGTTAACTACCGCGTTTCTTTCTGGACTTCATTCTACCTCATGCTCCAGCATACCACGCGGCATACCTGTGATGGCAAAGAATGGTGAACTCTTCTCTGTAGTGGATGAAGAAATAACATCCCTCAATGGACTAACACTGATCATCGAGTTGATGAAAGCGCACATGCATTGGCATGTTCAACATTCCTTTTACAACTTTCAACCTCAGATAGTTAGTCCGTTTTTTGTAGTGCAATAGTATAGGCCAAAACAAAGACAATACAAATAATTGATGTATTGATTTTTGGTAGTGGCTATTCGTACGGCGACCGTAAGAATAGTAATTAGGCTATTCGTATGGCGCGCCGTAAAAATACTGCATTAGTCTATTTTCACGGCAGGTTATGGTTAGGGTTACGGTTAGGGTTAGGGTTAGGGTTATTACTATAATTAATTACTATAATTACGGTCGGCCTGGTTAGGGTTAGGGTTAGGGTTAGCGCCGAGCAGACTGATAGGTCAAGTGCGGTCACGTGACAAGCTCGGTCGCCGTACGAATAGCCACTGCCTTGATTTTTAGGATGATAGCAAAATTGAAGAAAAGGGAGAAAACTTTGGCGCAATGTTTCTGTGATAAATTTTTCAACAGAAGGAACAGTACTACTGTGTTCCAGGAGACCTCAAGCCCATTTCCAAAAATATATAACTTTCCCCAATATTATCGTAGCACTCAACACCAGTGGGGTTGTTAAGTGCTGCTAGCCGACTTAATAACAGAACTGGCTTCAGTATGTCTAACTATCTTCTGGTTCCCATTGTGTGGGGTCTGTTTTGCAGGCCCAGCAGCTCCACAGTACTCTGTGTATGACCGCAAAGAGTAAACAAAGTCAAATTACAACTGTGCCGGGCTTAGGGTTGCCATCCCTACCAGTTTTTTCCTGGATCACTCTGATTTTTGGGTTGTCTCTACGGAAAGTATATCTATGCATTACTTTCGTAAGTGGGTTTGATATCCAGTCATAGAGAATGTGTATCTATTATACTAGTTGTAGTAAAGGTGGGGAAATAGTCCTCATAGCAGACAACCGCTTTACAGGGCATTCAAACACTTCCTCATTGAATACAGGCTGTACAGTCATAAAGGTGCACCATTACACTCATTAGGCTACTTTGTTTTTCTTTCCCCCTCTCTTTGTCTGAACACACCATGCAGTTAACATTGGATGAAAACAGGGTATTTTTGGCTTGCAATAATACCGTCACATTCTTCAGAAATCTCTTCAGAAACTGTCCCCATGTAGTAGTTCCTGCGTTATTGCACTCATTTAGGTTGTAGACCAGATAAAAAATGTTAAAACGTTTCAGAGACTTATCATGAATGACTAGTTACTTGAAACTAATAACGTATATTAGTCCATTCAGTTTCTTCCCTCTCCAACCACCATCACCGGGCCACTTCATTTTTGCGTAGATGCATCATCCATTATTTGTAAAGAAGAGAGTTTCTTCCTTGAGATGGCCACACACTGTAGTTACACACACAGTGAATAGCAGGAACTCCTCTTCTAAATATCTCCATTACAAAGCAGTGTTGTGAGAGGTCATTCAATACATCTTGAGAAAGAAAAATTGACTAAAAAAAGATAACATCCTTTGGAATGCATTGGATTCGGAACTGAAATAAATACAACTAAAAATATCTGCTCTCTGAGAAATAAATACTATCATGTGGTTGACTTTAAATGGACCAGGGCCATCAGAAATCATATGTGTCAAGCCCATCAAGGAAGTTGAAACTTTGCCAACGGTACATTGCAGGGACATGTTTACTGGCCCTGAACATAAAAATGAATCTCCTTTTCTGTGTGTTTGTGTGTGTGTGTGTGTGTGTGTGTGTGTGTGTGTGTGTGTGTGTGTGTGTGTGTGTGTGTGTGTGTGTGTGTGTTTTCACCAGGTCTACACCAACAGGATCCTGATATCTGTGTCAATTGTACAATTTTCTAATCGATAGTAACCAGACAGAAGTTATCTGCACTGAGAAGTGGGTTGGCAGTCAGCTTGATATGAAAAAACGTCATACTTTCAGCTGTAACTGTTACTTTCTTTAACCAATTGAAAATAAAGTGGGATTGAGTTTGACGGGTCCGACGGTTGGCTTAAATCTCCAGTCTTAAACAAAGCGCTACAGTGAAAAGGTGAAAATAGAGTGCAGCTTTGAACCAACAGGCTACCAAACTCAAGCACACGCTGAAGCCACAAGCAGACCTCTGAGACTTTCTAGGAATGTCTGGTTTGTTCTATTGTAAACTTATACAAAGGAAACCTAAACAGGAAAGATACATGACAAAACACATATTCATATTCTGTTTCCAGAATACATCTGGATGTGGTTGTTGGTCAATAATAAAACAAACTATCAGAAGTTGTTTGGACAGTTACCATAGCAACAGTATGGTCTTCCCCAAACCCTTTCAGATACAGCAATTTTATGCTGGGATGCAAGCTATGGTCCACATGTCAACCATTGCAAGGACATATAGATTGAGGTTTATTAAAACAGCCTCCTTGTGCATTTAATCAATACAGATATGCACTATACCATTGCAATGCAAGGACAAGTGTGATAATAGGCCTATGTTGTTCCATGATTAACCTCTTATGTGCATGTATTATGTATTATGTATTATGAGGGAGAAACTTTTTCGAATATAGAGAGATAAGCTGGTTTAGTAAAAGGTTTCACCCAAATGCCTATCCGCCCTTGTTTAAAAGATTTTGGGGAAAAAATAAAAGGAGAAAAATAGGGGAATTTAGGATGATTATATCAAGATACATTAAGAAATACAACCTCAATATTATTCCAAATGAGGTACACATGGACCATGAGTGTATTAAAAGAACACGTTTTGATGGACATGTCCACAGCATCCTGTCCAAATGCCCATCAAGAAGAGCCCTCTTGCACCGGATGCCTCCTTTGTTGATTTTCCGCTCCGGAGTTTTGTTTTGGTGGGATATTATTGGCGCTCTGAGAGCAGCGCATGGCTCCTTTAGCCGGCAGGAACAGCAGCAGCGGTAGTAGCAGCAATAGCAATGGTGATCCCATGAAGTGGTGGAATAGAGCTCTACCTTCTGATTAAAGACTTTGTGAGAGACACCGGTGCCATGGCAGGAGTCTTCGACATTGATTTGGATCAACCGGACGAGTACGCGTCTGACGACGAGCTCCTGGATGAGGAGGTGAGTCGGCTGAACGCTAGGATGCTGTTAGCATTTAGCAAGCGCGCCGTCCCTTAGAAAAGGGCCCGGGTGGCTAGGTGCCGAAGCTAGCAGATGCTACACGTATTGTACACCTACTAAGCATTAGTTAAATGGCACCGGTGTGAGTATCCGCTCCCAGAATCCCATGTCCTTTCAATCTCCAGTGTACTGTACCTCTTCATTGTAGTTTGGAAAGCACATTGCATGCTTATCAACTACGTTATGAATAATACGCCATAAAAGTTATAGAGTTGGCCCAATAGTTAGCAGCTTAGGCTACAATTTTGTATATTGGTGTATTGGTTTATGTAGGAACTGCCTGTGATGATATATTGCTTCCTCCTTATCATGACTTCCTACGTGTATACTGTAGTTGACCCTACCCTGATAACCTGAGCTAAATAATGAGCGTATGGACGAGGTTATCTCAGTGTATGTGTGTGGTCATATTCCGCTCAGTCTCCATCCTTTCA
Organism: Gadus macrocephalus; assembly: GCF_031168955.1. NCBI lineage: Eukaryota > Metazoa > Chordata > Actinopteri > Gadiformes > Gadidae > Gadus > Gadus macrocephalus. Next base: position 20,812,346 of record NC_082388.1, on the reverse strand, counting down.
ATCCCTGCTCAATCCAAACGCCGCTCTTCTTGCCTGGATGATGAGTGGCAGCTTTCCAATACAGCCAATGTAATCCGTTTCTTTTCTATTTTATTCTCAGGTTCAGCTCACTGAAGGCATGGAATGTAGTGCCTTTGAATTGTGAGTAGGCTACTTGGTTGCACTAGTGACAAATGTTACGGTCGTGTTTGCCCCCCATCGATGTAGCCATGTGTGTACGTTAAGATCAGATATGGAGTTGATTGGTTTTCGTTTTGTCTTTCTTTCAGTAATATAGATGACTGTGAGAAGTTTGAAATCTCTGAGAACATCGTCAACAAGGGCCCTGAGCCCATCAAGCCAGAATGCTTTGAGTTACTTAGGGTTTTGGGGAAGGGTGGCTACGGAAAGGTAAAAAATTGTACTTTTTTGGTTTTAAATAAATAACTTAATGTTGTTTGTAATATTAATGCATGTGTTACATTTGTGGTTTCTCAATTTATAATTTTTAATAATTATTTTAACTACCCATCTATATCATTTCTACTCCATTGGATTGTATTCCATCAAGTGGATAACTTGCCAGCCGTTTAGTTGTTCCGAATTGTTCTTTATTTAACTAGCATAATACTTGTTGAAAGTATTCTTTACACAATGTTGAATCGAGTAAAGAGTGTTAAGTGTCAAGCTGACTGAAATGCTAACACATCACACAATTATAACTCAATGTAGCCTACAATAATTGTCCAGGTTCAAATCATTGCAGATTATCGTGACTCCAGGGCTGTAGAAGTGGATTTGCTTGAGGAACTAAATGCTTTGTATTTACAGGTCTTCCAAGTTCGGAAAGTGGCAGGTGCCGATTCAGGGAAAATTTTTGCCATGAAAGTCTTGAAAAAAGTAAGATGTCTATGGGTTAATAAAGGCCATTGGTCTAAAATGTATTTATTTGGTTGCATATTTTGTTCATTATTAAACACAGACAACTAAAATGCATTGTCATTGTTACATTGAGAATAATCACAAGGCTCAAAACCATCGCACTTCCAGAGTTGACCTCCAGAGGGGGTGCTCTCTCATTTAACCTCCATTCTCATATTTACACAGCCCTGGTTTCTGTCTTGGTTCTTCAGAATAAAACTAGACGTTGTCGAGCAACAATGTGAAAGGGAATAATCTTTAAAGGTGGTAAAAATCTAAACAAAAATGACCATTTGCAACAAATATGTTGGAGTAAACGAATATATTGTGACCATATGCAAATATATCTGTCAGCAGAATGTTTTCATTAGGGAGCCTGTTCATATTCCCAGAAAGGGTATGGTAAAGGTTTAGATAATTACCTTAACGGCCGGGGAATACCGCTTCCTATCCTGCATCTGTAACTGATGTTTGGAAGCACGCCGAAACGCCAGCCAACCGGTGTGACCGTAGAATAGGCTCTTACCTCGTCCCTAGACGTCTCGCAGTTCAATTAAGAATTCAAAAGAGCTTTGTTTGGCATGGAAAATTCCCATTTACATTGGGAAAGTAAAAATCACAAAGTACTTTTTCTTTATTCTGACAGGCCATGATCGTGCGCAATGCAAAGGACACGGCTCACACCAAAGCGGAGAGGAACATTCTGGAAGAGGTCAAGCATCCGTTCATCGTGGACCTCATCTATGCCTTCCAGACCGGTGGCAAGTTGTACCTGATCCTGGAGTACCTCAGCGGTGAGGCTTTGCACACGCTTCCACAGACACACCCACACACAAATGCACACTCAAACTGTTTCTTTCACAAAGGAATTCTATGTCAATGGCTTAAAGTTTCCAATGTTCTTCTTCTGACAAAAGTAAGGGAAGATGGGAGCTCGGGTTTCGCTGATACAGAATCAGGTCAAAGGGTTTACATCTAGTATTTTTAACAAGGCTAGTTCATTTTATACTATCTCTATTAAAATTTAGTCATTTAGCAGCCCATACAGGTCCAAAGCAACTTATGGGGAATACAGAAACAAGGAGGAGCATGAAGAGATTTGACATCTTGCTCAAGGACGCCTACCACCCTAAACCTATAATTTTGAATTAGCCTTATTTCTAATGGCAGCTATACGATACTTTAATACAGTGATTTTTAAAACCCCAAATGTTTCGCGATCCAGTTGGAGGCGCGTCACCGCCTGTCAACACCCGGGACCCTCTCAGAGGAACACCCATTCCAGTGTGCTCAAGAGTTTCCTGAGTGTGCGGTCGTGTCTCCCAGACGCACTTAAATTGTATTCAGGGTCCGTAGATTGTCTGTAAAGTGTAAGAACCCCTGCTTAATAAAACCTCTCTGACGGTCATTTTCCATGTGGTTTGTTGCAGGCGGGGAGTTGTTCATGCAGCTGGAGCGAGAGGGGATCTTCATGGAAGACACGGCATGGTAGGACACGCTGTGATGTCACGCCAGCGCTCTGCTGGACAGCTGTTGTTAGCGTTTCCACTTCATACCACAGTGTCGTCTTCTCCGCAGACGACCAGAAGATCCTGGAAAATTGTGTTTTGGCGTCCGCCGTTTCCACGCGTGACCCGCTTCGCTTTGGTTCCCTGTGTGTGTGCCCGCACAGTGTGTTCAGTCCACAGCAGTAACACTCATTGTAGATCTGGCCCTAGATTTGAACTGTCCTCCTCCAAAGTTCCCCTTTTTATAGTCCTGCAGTCTGTACAAAAAACACCTCCTTTGTTTTATCTCAAATAAATCAAAATAGTGGAGGACAGCCTCGTCATACAATCTGGCCTCGATCGTGTCCCAGGTAGACACCAAATGGGCCCTGAACATTGGAGTGTTTTCATCTCTTGAAGTGCTGACACAATGAAACGCATCCAACCAATTCTTCGGTCCACTTGAATCAATTTGTTCTGAGCAAACCCCATTTTGAGTCATGATTTTACAACTCTGCTGAAGACTTCCCTGACCCGAACGTCTATACTTTATCGATCGATCCAACAGCTTCTACTTGGCTGAGATCTCCATGGCTCTCGGCCACCTGCATCAGAAGGGAATCATCTACCGGGACCTCAAGCCGGAGAACATCATGCTCAACAATAAAGGTATCTTACGACACTGCTCAAATAAATCACAACACTGAATCCTGGAGAAAATGAGCTTAATTATGAACCCTTATTCAATCCCCCTCGTCGTCTCCCTCTTCCGCCCCTGTAGGCCATGTGAAGTTGACCGACTTTGGCCTGTGCAAAGAGTCCATCCACGACGGCACGGTCACACACACCTTCTGTGGAACGATAGAGTACATGTACGTTTAATTTATTTGTTATTAACTTATTTATTTCCCTTTTAATCCCTGCAATGTATCTCACTCGCACACTTGACATCCCATGACCATGGCTCTCTTCCTGGTCCCCTCCTGCTGCTCCCCCCCCCCCCAGGGCCCCAGAGATCCTGACTCGCAGTGGCCACAACAGGGCCGTCGACTGGTGGAGCTTGGGGGCCCTCATGTATGACATGCTCACCGGGGCTGTAAGTATACCAGCTGCCATTAGGAAGTTATTAATATTTATAAGATCTTTACATTTTTTCGTTTTTCTTCTTTTCATGTGTCTTTTTTAATTGTTTTTATTAATTAACTTCAAATTTATTTGTGAAGTAGCTATTTTTGAAATAGCTATTTATTTATATTGCAGGTATTCCACTCTATTCTTAATTTTTAGATTTGTCCGGTTTCAATTGAACTATTCTTTGCTGCTGTAACTTAGTTTATTTTTGAGTAATGTTTGTTGATTGTATACCTTGCATTCTCCCCACTTAGCCACCGTTCACGGGAGAGAACCGAAAGAAGACCATCGACAAGATCTTGAAGTGCAAGCTCAACCTACCCCCGTACCTCACTAAGGAGGCCAGGGAACTGCTGAAAAGGGTAATCAGACCTTTTTTGTTTAACACCAGAATCCATGGCTCAACAATAATAGTCTTATAAAAAAAGTAATGAACGCAAAAGTGTTACATCATGCTGTCGTGGCAATTCCTCTATGTCTAAGACAGATACTTAGATGCAAAAAGCACACAATACTCGCAGGCAATTGCTGGTCATATATATTTGTAATAAAAGTACGAACAAAGATACATCACAACGTGCATCCAAAAACAACATAACAGGCATACAATAATCTGAGGCCTCAGATGGGAGTTCTCCCTGCGTCTTACTTCATGCACTTAAGGTACGCTCGGGGAAGTCCACCGAGTGTTCCAAGTAATGAGTTCTTATTCACTTGGGTTGGGTTCTGGAGGGGGTGTATAAACCAAAAGCCTTTTTTTACCAGATCGTAATCTTTACAATTGAAGCACCCCTGGATGCGATTCAAGGGGGTGGCGTCCGTGCCATGTAACCCTTTTGCTTCCTCGACGCTAGCCAGGGGGTCGAGGAACAGGCCCATACATCAAAGGATTGCATGGAAACAGATTACATCACACAAAAGGAGAGGAAGAGACAGGAAATAAAAAGCATCATACGAAAGGTTCACACTTTAGATGACCCACAAGGAGAGTAGAAGGCAGGCTATATGCATCACACAAAATAGTAACAAAACTTAAGTTCATAGATTTCCATCACAATGGTCGTCACAGTAATGTGGTCATTCTGAACATTGGTACGGAAAGTCTCCTCCACAAAAATGAATAGCAGCATTAATAAAGGAAAAAGCGTTTTTTAATCCATTAAGGTACGGCCACACTGAACGCGTTACGCGCGTTGAAAATCTGCATTTTTGCATAGCGAACCATTGGTTTGGGCGCGTAGATGCGTTACACGCGCTAAAGCAGCGTGTTAGGCGTGTGAGACGCGTTTTACGCACCTAAATAATGCGCCCAACGCACCAACGCGCAGAGTTCAAAAAATGTAACCTTTGCCGCGCCTACGAGTGACACTTGGCCGCGATAGCCAATCAGCGTTGAGCTTCACCCGATGTCACTGGCAGAGAGACAGAGGATGTACAGAAGCAGAAAGAACATGGACGACCAAGTCATCGTTTCAGTGTGTCCTGAAACGATTCCTTTTGGCAAGTAGCCGTGTAATAAGCGGGATAATGTAGAGAACGTCGCCGGTCATTATCGAAAATAAGCCCCTTCAGGGCGAAGCAAGACACCACGCTGGGCGGGCTCATCTAGCTGCGTAGGCGCGTTGAACCATTTTTGTGACACACAATGGTCAAGCGTCAGGTTAGGCGCGTTACGCGCGTAATGCGTTCAGTGTGGCCGTACCTTAAGGCACATGTTTTTACATGAGATGTAACCTGGTTTATGGTGTTTTAGTTAAGCCATTGTTTAGGGCAGGGTACTTTTGTAATTCGCCTCTTGTGTAGAAACATTGACCAAACAATGATTTTAAAAAGATGGCTGTAATTAGGAGCGCCAATATCTGTTGAATATCCAATATCTTTCTAACCAAACCAAATACATTATGTGTGGTTGTTTTGATTCACCACCACAGCAGCAGTATGCTGCTATAAATGTCCCAATTTTAAATGTTGGGACGTTCCGGTCGGTAAACTTGTCAAAAGCGGGGGAAATCGGCCTACCCGGGCCAGCCACTGATCATTGGGGAACAAACCTATTTCAGTCAACAACTCTCAACACTGCAACGGTGTAGACTTTATTTTGGACTTGATTCCGCCCAAGCTTCATTCTCAAATATATTTCTCTTCTAAAATGGGAGCAAGTGCAAAGTGATCCAATGTCCTCCTTGGGATCAATAAAATAAGAGCTGCATAAAGTGTGCAGGCAAAGAACATTTACAAGAGATACAGTACAATAATTCCCTTTTTTAATAGTCCCTCCAGTACAATATAGTAACCAAAGTCTCATTCCTCTGGAACGTTCCGTGTGAAGTCCCATTCAGTCCCATAACGTCTCTCTCTCTCTTTCTCTTTTTTTTTTTCTTTTCTCCCCCCCCCCTACAGCTGCTAAAACGCAACGCCTCTGCGCGGCTGGGAGGAGGACCAGGGGACTCCTCGGAGGTCCAGGTGAGAGCCTGGTCTGGGGGGTAAAACCCCCTCCGGAGTCAAATGGATCGATGGATGTATAACACAAAGGCGCCTTCACCCCCCGCATGTTGTTGCTCCAAACGTCAGATGCGCTTGTGTAGTATTTGTTGCATATTTTTTGGTTTGATTTGTGCGGAATGTCATGGAGACATTTTTTTAATACATCCTTAAAAGTGTGCAAGACGTGCATTTATGTTTTAATATGTCATTGGCGTCAGTGTTACTTTCAAGAAACAGACGGCATGAAAAAAACAAACGCTGGACCTGCAGAACATGGCAGTTCTCCGACTTGTTTTACCTTGCCCTTGGTTCAAAGAGCATTCCTCAAAGGACGTAAAAAGCCTTTTCATGCCCGTTAAACCCCTTGCTCCTTTGGCTGTCCTCCCCCAGGCGCACTCCTTCTTCCGCCACGTCAACTGGGACGAGCTCCTGGCCCGCAACGTAGAGCCCCCCTTCAAACCCTTTCTGGTGAGTCTGGCCCAGTCTGAATAGCTTCCCTGGGAGACATCGAAACATGCCAGGGGAGACGTTCCCCGATCTTATTTACGTTCGATCTTTGGGATAGGAAAGGGGTGTTTGAGTCCCGGGTGGAAGGTACTTGCTGCGTTGGGTTCGATCTTCAGTTTCCAACGTCTACCGTCCTCCGGAAGAGAAGAAAGGTTGCCGCCACGCCTACCTGCTCCATAATAATGTGTATCGGACTCCACGTAGATCCTGGTTAGAGAATCTGCTGAATGCCAGTTTCTTGATCTCTGATCTGTCCCTATTCTTCACCATATTCAATATTTTTTGGTTTACGCAACCCTTTCCCCAGGGATCATTCTAGAACTCAGTAAGTACTCGGATCAATACAGTTACTTACCAACCGCCCCCACTTCCTCCTCTTCCTCCTCTTCCTCCTCTTCCTCCCTGGCAGCAATCGGCCGATGATTTCAGCCAGTTTGACTCCAAGTTCACCAGCCAGCCCCCGGTGGACAGTCCGGACGACTCCACCCTCAGCGAGAGCGCCAACCAAGTGTTCCTGGTAGCTACCTCCTCCTCCTCCCCACTATTGTTGGCCAAGTTTGTATTTTTTTTTTAATTGATTAATGTAATGATAAGAATATTAATTCATTTATCAAGTACAAATAATAAACATTTGCTGCTTAATGTAGCAGTCCAATTCAAATATATGCATCATAGATCATTTTGAATAGGAATTGTTTATTTTTCATGGTTGCTTGTCAGATGAAATAAGAACATATAAGACATAACTTTGGTCTCTGGTAACTTTATTAAGACTTGAGTATTAATCAATGAATATAATCATCAGATTAATCGAGTATGAGAATAATCATTAATTGCAGCCCTAGATGGTGTTGATGGACGATAAGGATTCACAAAGGTCCAACATGTGGCATCCTAAGTCAAGTGTCCCCTAGCAAAGCTGAAACTGCCTTGTTTTGATTAGACCTTCGGAAAAAAAAATAAAAAATTGAGTGGACTTCTTGTTTCAGCCCACCCCCTTCTTCTTAAGGAGTAGGTTGTTCCGAGAATAGGTTGATGTCTGTTCTGGTCCCTTCCTGGAAGCTCTGCGTTGCATAAGAGGCCCCAGTCAGCATCCCATTGCTCATCATCAGCTGTGGGCTGTTTTTGGAAAGATGCGGGGTTCTAAAGCAGCCGGGTTTGTTTTTCTTTCCCCCCCCAGGGTTTCACGTACGTCGCTCCTTCCGTTCTGGAAAACCTAAAGGAGAAGTTCTCCTTCGAGCCCAAGGTCCGCTCGCCGCGCAAGTTCCTAGGCAGTCCCAGGACACCTGTGAGGTAACGGCCATGGTCTGGTTTCTCCAGAAGTCTTCCTGACCACTAACGGATTGTTCCAAGGAGAATGCATTTATGAGTTGGTTTAGTTTCCAGGGATGACTTCAAATGATCCAGAAGCACTCAATTAGCCTTTTACCTCTATTTTGTAATTTTACACTTTTTAATCCAAATCCAAATCAATTTGAAGTGCAATCATATTTATGGCATGAATGCCATTAAGAAAGAGCATTTCTTTCTGTTTCTGATAGCCCTCTCAAATTGTATTTTTTTTTTAGATTTTCAATATGGAAACACATTTATTCAGTGCTTACTAAAACGTTTATCGTAAGTTTTATGGCTCTCCGCTTCAGTCGTATTTGTATAAACCAACCAAACACCCTGACTTTGTCCACTCCTGGTCTCTCTCTCTCTTCCCCCCCCCCAGCCCTGTCAAGTTTGCCAACGGGGACGTCTGGCCCCGGGCCCCTCTGCTGTCGGGCCCCCCGCCCCTGGTGTCGGCCTGCGGTCTGGCGGGGCACCGGCCCGCCGAGGTGTCGGCCGGCGTGGAGCACATGGACGTGGGCGGCCACGGCAGCTCGGAGGTGTCGGCGCCGCTGCCCATCCGCCGGCCCGCCAGCTTCGGCTGCACCACCCCCTTTAAGAAGCAGGCCTACCCCATGAACTCCAAACGGCCCGAGCACCTGCGCTTGAACTTATGACCTTAGCTGAGCCCCCTCGCCCACTGGACCGGAGCACTCTGCTAAAGGCCCCTTCTATAGTGTTTTTTTTGTTTTTTTGTGTTTAATCAAAACGGTCGTATGGGTTGATGATGGCTTTGGATACGCACCAATCACCAGCTCCTCTTCAGGGAGTTCCCGCCTTCCCACCACACAACACTCCTCCTTATTAGCTGAGCCTGGTTTACTCGGTCTTTGCAGATAACCAATAGAATACTTATTTTATTTTATTTTTTTACGATTGGACCTGTCACAGGGACTTTTTCGCTCTTCTGACAAGCCAACTCATTGGCCGGGTTATCCGCTGTGAGAGCCAATGAGAGTGACTTATTGGTCTCTGGCGTGCTGTGCAGGCTTACTGCTGTCCTATACTGGTGCTATTACTTCAAAACTACAGTGTTGAACCGTGAGTGTATTCTAAGGTCGGTAGTTCATCTGTGGAGGTTGACAGTTCCTAGATGAACACACCATCCATTATAAGGCCATAAAGGGGAGGCGGCGTTAATCTAGGATGAACTCTCACCGATAGAAAACGTTGACAATTCCTCAACGAATGTAGTACTCCCATGTTTTTCGATCTTCCATCCCTTAATGCCTCAGTGTTGGGGAAATCACATTGCCTTTTTATAATGCCTGTACACTTGAACACACAGCAGGGGACTAGAGGGATGGCTTTGCTGGAAAGCGGCTCTGAATAGACTGAGTGGATATTTGAGCAGAAAGCATCACTCCCATCCCAAGTCAATATGGAAATGTTGCCTTTTTGCACCACTGGTCCAACTCAATGCTGTCCCCAGAAATTCTCAGTGGAAGTCATGTGGAAGTTGAACTTGTGGTGAATGTAAACCCACTTTAAAAAGCCTTTTTATTTTCTTTCTTTTTTTGTGTGCGTGTGTGTGTCACTTATCACACCCGCACATCACATCACATCACATCACATCATTCTTGCAGAAAGACAAAACTAAACAATTATGTTTCTATGTTTTGAATGCTTGCGTCGCTTGGGGAGACCCGTTCCGTTGTGTTTTGCGGCGTGCCTGCTGGCTCTGCGGATGCCTACTGTGCATTACCTTTAACAGGTGTCTCAGTGGACTGAGGAACCAATCGTGGACTGCGCAGTCTAACCAAACCTGGTTGGAGTGCATGTGTTTATAAAACGTACTTTAAAGCTGCTATTTGAGACTATGGGGTCGGGCCCAAACTGCAGATGGTCCAAGATGCAAATAAGGTTACTACAAGGTCACTTTAACTAACTGAAGCTGTTCAAAACTTTTGTCAGGGTGGGTGGAAAGTAACCTGCTTACATTCTTATTTGTTGCATTCAAATGGCTATTTTGATTGACTGACCAAATGCACTGTAAGGAAAGGCCAATCATTTTTTTTCTTCTTTTTATCCTTAGTAATGTTTCAACTGATACTACTTGCCTCCGGTCAGCAGCCGTGGATGGCTGTGACCATTTGACGTGAATTGCTCACCAGTCTTGATTCTGTCAATCATTCCTTGAATGAAATAGTACATTTGATTGTTTTGGTTTGAGAGAGTCCATTTTTGAAGTGGAAATATGCCTTCAGTTGGAACCTCTAGATTGATCAAGAACCTTCTAAATTGACCTACAGGTTCCACCAACCTAGTTCTTTCCACATAATGATCTTAAAGGTTTGATTATTGTTTTTTGGGGGGGTGGTACCTTTTCTCATTTGACACTTTAACTTGTCAAGTAAACTTTCCCATGTCAAGTGAATGAGAAACCACACTACGATTAATTACATCTCATTAATAAGAAATCCATATTAATCTGCTGTTTTCAAGCCATTACTTAGTTCCACTATGCAAACAATGTCGATAGTACGCTATGATAGTACACAGAATGTTTACAAATCTGCTAAAAGGCTCTATTTATGTTCCTTTATATTGTCATACAAATAATTGTATTATTTTTGTCAATGTAATGAAACTTCGAGTGCAGCTTTTTTATTTCCAAATTTTGGACACTGTCTTACTTATGTTATTATTTAATGTACATTTGAATATCTTTTTAATAAAATCTTTGATTTCAAGTTTCGTTAACAAAATATATAGTTAAGTTATGGCAGGTTCAAAGAAGTGAATGTGAAACCTCAAGATTATTGAATATAACTTAGACAGCATAAAAAGTAAGTTATATAAAATGCTTTGAAGATGATATGCTTTTTCAACTATCTGAATGGCTCAATATTTGAGTTTTTCTTGTATTCGGAGTCAGAGGGCTTTATTGTTGTACACATCGTGTATACACTGTGGTCCAGAAAATGAGTTTGCCAGCACACTACAATGTATACAGAGAACATGACATTACAAATTGAAGATTGTTACATGGGGTAAATGTTAATTAGCATCATTTACATAGAAAATAATATAAAAGTTAAAACCCTAATCTTCAAACATGAATTGAGCGCTCCCTAGCTGTGGGAAATGTACATGGAAAATGTTGAGGCCTGATTATCATGTCATTGAGGTTAAACAGATTTGAAAACTATAACTTCTTCTGCTAAAATGAACAAAAACTTCTTGAAGTTTATACAGGAAAGTCCACCTGTTCACCAAAATTGCAATACTAATATGGAAAGACCGTCTTGCCTGTGCATTAATACACTGAGTCCTGTCTATAAAGGTAAAAAAAAAGCCCATATAATATACTAATAAAGAAATTCACTGATATAACTTTCTTTGCTTCTTATGTGTCTTAATAGATTGCTGAAATCATAGAAAGTATCAAACAAGATTTTCTGAAAAAGGCATATGTAAAAGAAATGCATGGTTAACATCTTTGTAAAATGTTTAACTTTTGTCCTAATGTCCATAAACTTTGTGTTTTTTTTTGGTAAGTATCGATGGTTTGGAAGAACATTGTTTTGAAACTTTGCTGCCCCCTATTGATCTCTCCACAAAGTCTACAAAGAAGCATGCTCTTTCGGTCTTACATCATTTTGGTGGGTTTAGATCTATAATGTGTCCATGGTTTAGATGCTATACAGAGGAAGAGAGGAGAGAAGCATGTGAAAAGCAACTTGAAACTATATTAAAGGGACAATGTGTAGCATGTAAGCAGGTAATGTGTTCGCTAAAATCAATGGCTCTCTTCATTCATAAAAATGTCCTCATGACTGTAAAATCACCTCTGTCAATAATTGGACTCGTCCTCCTACGAAGTATTTATAATATTTACATTGAACGGGTATGTCCTAAGCAGTCATAGGACTCTTTTCGACCAATGAGATTGCTCGAAATTAAAAAAAAAAATTGAAAAATTCGATCTCTCGAAATAAATACAAAATTTTGACCAACGAGATCGCCCGATATAAATGGACATTTTCGACAAATGAGATCGATCGAAAAAATGAAATAATTCGACCAATGAGATCGCTCGCAATAAATAAATAATTTCAAACAATGAGCGGTAAAAGAATATATATTTTTTTATATAAATTTTTTTTTCTTGCAAAGTATGCACTTGGAAGGAGCCACCAAACCAAGGCAGTTGGTAAGTGTCACGATCCTACTGTTGGGTAATGTTAAGCTGGTGGGTAACTGGTGGTAATGGTAACTGTGGGAGTGGCTCCCTTGATGGGCCTTGATTATGGTCACCTGAGGGATCCAAGATGGCGACACAGAAGCAAGAGGGTGTCTGGAGGATAGACAGCATGGTGCCCAGTGGTTACACTCCGAAATCATAACGCCGGGATTCCACCGGACGCGTTAAGGCCGCGACTTCTGCCCTGCGTGCATTTCCACCGGATGCGTTACGGCAGCGCAGCGCTGCCTTGCGAGCCAGCCGTATTCACACGAGATCACGCGATAATCCTAAACCTAATGTCCTCACCTTCCACTCCCAAAACTACTGCAATTAAATGCCACGCTTTGTCCTTCCGGCCATTGTCCTTATAAAAAGGATGATTTGGTACATAAATGACTTCATGTTGCTGAACTTCGACAATGAGTCTCTCATCGTCCATGTTGCCGACCCTCTGAGACCCTTTGATTGATTGACTGCTGACCTGGTGCCACCGGTCATTACGTAATAATGTTGATGTGAAGTTGTGATAGGCTGCATGAGCTGAGTATTGTTTTTTATTTGGAAAATTGACCGGATGCTCTATGGCTTTTACTTTTTCACTTCCTGCCCGGCTCGATCTGCTCTGTTGAAATTGACGCGGTTCAGCAACGGCTTGCGTCAAAAATAGATGTGCTACGGAATGATAGCGCTGCGGCGCGGCGAACTGCTCCTGGGACGCTGCTGAGATGTTATGAACTGAACGAGACAGCTACCGTTCACCCCAACGCTTGGGCTATCCCCCCTACAAGAGAGAGTAGGACCAGAGCTCGCCAGGAACCCAGGTGAGTCACTACTCACGTGGCCGGAAGCTAGTTGCCTGCTGTGGTTGGCTACCACTTATGTGTCTCGACTCCTGCCTAGACAGAGAGCCGTTTTCCATATATACCAGTGGGGTCGTGACATAATTGGGTTGCTCGTCCGGGATTTGAATTTGGCTAGCGAGTATTACAGCCAGGCAATCTGTTGGCGAGAGAAGCGATACCGGAGTTGTATTCAGCTCATTAAAAGTTATGTGCTGTTAGCATTTGAGGGGCACATGGCTAAGGGTGGAATAGCCACTCTGTATCAGGTTCTCAAGCAAACAGATGCTTGGGTATGTAAAGAACAGTAGTTAGCCAGCTTGGATAGCCAGCTTGGAAAGCTAGGGCTGTGGGGATTTGCAAACTACCTTAAGAATTGTTGGCTACATGTAGTTAGGTTTAGCATTGTAGAGATCACGTGTTGGCATTGTTTGTAGAGTGTTGCTACATAGGAAACTATTGTTTGCTTGTGTCAGGGTAGTCAGTATGGCGTCCGCACAGGTGGATCTCTCTGAAAGGTGCGTGGGTCTGACACGTGACCAGTTCAGGAGGTTAACGATGGAGCAAGGACGTAAAGGAGTTTTGTCGTCGGTGCCATTCCTGTCAGGTGGTGGGGAAACAGGGCAGTAAGCCGCCAGTTTCTCCTTTACAACCTTTACCCGTGGTACGGGAGCTCTTCGCTGAGATAATGATTGACTGGGTAGGGCCCTTACCGAAAACCAAGAAGGGAAACAAATACCTGTTGACTATATTGGATACCGCCACAAGGTATCCGGAAGCCATTCCACTACATAACATTAAGACAAAAGTAATCGTGGAGCATTTGCTTAAGTTCTTTGCATGGGTTGGTTTGCCACGCTCTATTCAATCTGATTGAATAGAGCTCCAACTTTACAGCCAAACTTTTCCATCAGGTTTTGTCTGAGTTGAATGTGGTGGTCATTGACCACCACATTCAGGGGGGATGCTTGACCACAGCTGGCAGGCAATTAGCTCCGGCCACGTGAGTAGTGACTCACCTGTGTTCCTGGCGAGCTCTGGTCCTTCTCTCTCATGTAGGGGAGAGAAGGACCAGTGGTCAAGCAAGGGGAAGAATGCTTGACCACTGGTCAAGCATTCTTCCCCTTATCACCCACAGTCTCAGGGGGCCATTGAACGGTTTCATGGAACCTTAAAGAACATGATACGTGCCTTTGTTGAGAGTCAACCTAAAGAGTGGGATGAGGCCATCCCGTTTCTGTTGTTCGCAGTTAGGGACGCCCCCACTGAATTCTTGGGTTTTAGCCCATTTTAATTAGTTTTTGGACACGAAGTTCGAGGGCCATTGCAGCTCTTGCGGGACAAAATTATTCGGCCAGCAGCCCCCGGTGATGTGCTAGAGTATGTTTCATTAATGCGGGGTAGACTACAGTTGGCGTGTGAGGTTGCCTCCAAGAATTTAGCTGGGGCTAAAGCTTGCATGAAGGCCATGTATGACCGCAAGGCAGTGTGCCGCGTTTTTGATCCAGGTGATTTGGTCTTAGTTTTAGGAGCAGGACCACGGGGACCATTAGGTCCTATGTTTGCTGGGCCTTACAGGGTCTTGAGGAAGGTCGGGGACCTCAACTACGTTGTTAGTACCCCAAAGAGGCGGTCTAAGACCCGACTATGTCACATTAATGCTATGACAGCTTATAAGGGAGAGGTAACTGAGGCAGTAGTGACTTGTGTTCAGAGAGACCTCCCAGAAAGTACAGAGGAGCTTAGTGACTCGTCCCCTGACGTGGTTAATACTAGGTAGTACAATACCCAGGCTCGTGCTGAGTTGGAAGGGAAGTTGGGGTACCTTACTGATTCCCAGCGGGGGGATGTAGTGCGTCTGATTGACCATTTCCCTTCACTTGTCAGAGATACTCCTGGTAGCACACATAGGGAGGTACATGATGCGGATACAGGGAATGCTGACCCTGTGAAACAGCATCCATATAGGCTCCCTCCATGTAAGAAGTTGGTGGGTACAGGAGGAGGTAGACTATATGATGCACATCGGGGTAATTGAGCCCTCAGACAGTGCCTGGAGTTCCCCAGTCGTCTTAGTTGCTCAAGAGGGCAGAGCAGGTAGGTTCTGTGTTGACTTCAGACGGGTTAACGTTGTCACAAAAGGGGATGCGTTCCCTCTTCCTCGGTTAGAGGATTGCATTGATCAGGTGGGGCAGAAGAGGTTTGTGACCAAGATCGACCTCCTGAAAGGTTACTTTCAGGTACCATTAACAGAAAGGGCAAAAGGAAGTGTCAGCTTTTGTAACCCCAGATGGGCTGTATCAGTTCAGGGTGATGCCTTTTGGCATGAATAATGCTCCAGCCACCTTCCAAAGGTTGATGAACTCCCTCACCCATGGGCTAGGAAATACTGTCACCTATCTAGATGACGTGCTAGTGTTCAGTGACACCTGGGAAGAGCATGGGGAGCACGTCAAGGCTTTATTTCAGCAGTTGGCTGAGGCAGGGCTCGTAATCAACCTGTCAAAATGTGAGTTTGGTAAAGGTACGGTCACATACCTTGGTTATCAGGTGGGATGTGGGGTGGTGCAGCCTCGGTTGGCTAAGGTTCAGGCCATTGCACTCAGCTGAGAAGGATCTTGGGGATGTGTGGGTTTTATCGCCGTTTTGTCCCTAACTTTGCAGCAGTGACCGACCCTCTTACCAATTTACTGAGGAAGGATGTGAAATGGGACTGGACAGATGGGTGTCAGGCAGCATTGACTCAGGTTAAAACCATTTTGTCTAGTGCCCCTGTTCTCAGAGCACCAGAGTTTGAGAGGCCATTCGCTCTCGCTGTTGATGCCTGTGATGTCGGAATAGGAGCTGTCCTCCTACAGGCAGGAGAGGATGGTTATGAACGGCCGGTGGCCTACTTCTCAAAGAAACTCAACTCAAATCAAAGAGTGTACTCTACCATAGAGAAGGAAGCTTTGGCCCTAGTCTTAGCAGTTAGGCATTTTGAGGTATATATTGCGGGAGGTGAGCAGGCAGTGGTGGTTTATTCCGACCATAATCCCCTAGCTTTCTTAGCCAGGTTCCGTAGTGCTAACGCCAGGGTATTTCGCTGGGGTCTCGTATTACAGCCTTACAACCTGGTGGTGAAGCATATAGCTGGCAAGGACAACGTCATTGCTGATGCTCTCTCTAGAGTGTGAGACCTTGTTTACGACTGTTGTCTACCGGATTTGGCAGAGGGTTCTCTTGTTATTTACAAGGTCCTCGTGTTTTCAACGTAATGGTTGAGTTCTAATTTAGGTTAGAAGTTATTTTAAGGAAAATGTGAAAATGAAATATGAGATTAGAAAAAAAAAACACAAAAGGACAGGTGAAAAATAAATAAATAATTGTTGTGTTTTTGTTTTGTTTATGGGGGGAGGAATGTCACGATCCTACTGTTGGTGTTGGGTAATGTTAAGCTGGTGGGTAACTGGTGGTCACGGTAAATGTGGGAGTGGCTCCCTTGATGGGCCTTGATTATGGTCACCTGAGGGATCCAAGATGGCGACACAGAAGCAAGAGGGTGTCTGGATAGACAGCATGGTGCCCGGTGGTTACACTCCGAAATCATAAGACTTTGTAAAGCCCATTCACCCACATACCAGGACCACACCAGAATTAAGGATTCCTACGGGGAACGTGACCGCCCCTTTGCCGTCTTTGTTTGTCTATGTTATATGTCAAAGCAATAACTGAACGAGACAGCTACCGTTCACCCCAATGCTTGGGCTATCTCCCCTACAAGAGAGAGAAGGACCAGAGCTCGCCAGGAACCCAGGTGAGTCACTACTCACGTGGCCGGAGCTAGTTGCCTGCCAGCTGTGGTTGGCTACCACTTATGTGTCTCTATATACCAGTGGGGTCGTGGCAGTAAGCGCGTAACCAGCTTAGAGAAGGAGGAGCTGGTTTCTCCCGAGTCCATGTCGGACTCTGCAGGCTCTGGCTTACGCTACATAGCGAGAGCTGGGCAGAACATTAATCACACTGATTAACATCTCCAGATAGGCAATCTCAATAATTAACCTGTACTTTTAACAAACCGGTCAAATACATTAAGATAAATGGGAGCCTATTGTACTTGCCAATGGTAATATATATTAAGGGCAAAGATATGGGAAGTACAGGTTTTCTCTCTTGCAACAAGACAGCACTCTGAATCACAATTTGAATAAAATCTTGAATTGCAAGCTTTTCATTGTGTAGTTTGTGGTTGTAAGACAAAAAGTAGGAAAGAGACAGAGTTCTGTATTTTACTGTAATAAAATAGTAGGTGCTCACAATCTTTGGTTTAAGAAATGAAAGGAGGCTATAAATCACATCTATAGAAAAATAGTTTCATGTTTGGATCAAACTAATTTCAATGTCTCGTATTATTTTTTGACATGAGAAAATCAAAGCAAAATTGAAAATATTCAAAACAATAACCAAAGTTATACATAAGCTTTCTTGTATTTGGGTGGGTGATCTTAACCATGCTCATGGTAATCATATTCCAATCTTATAGTGTGTATATACTATATACAGTGTATATATAATCGATATATTTATAAATTTTACTACATTCTGAATTCCTGCTGGACACATCTGATGTGCCAACAGGTGTGGATGCTCTCCTGCCATGAAGCAAAACAAACAGTAACATGGTTAATTCTGTCATTCGAAAAAAAGATGGATCAATCTCCCCAAATGAAAAAAAAAAAAGATTAAGTAAAAGATTACTTAATCAAAATAAAATGGTGGGTGGGAGTAAATATAACAAATAATTAAATCAACACACTTTAGAAGATGTCCAACATTATTGACCCTTTACCAAAAAATAATAATAATGGTGAAATGGTAGACATTTCTAAATGGACGTAAGGAAAATCAAAACACAATGTTTGAGAAAACCACATTGACACAGGGGGGGGGATTATAAAACTCAAAACCTTATTCCTGGCCACAAGTCCCCTCCCCACCAAGATACACAGTTAAGACGTCAGTTACAGTCCGTGGGTATAGACTCTTGTCAGAGGCGCCGTGACCGATTAACATGGGTGTCACTCATAACACTGAGCATGGGTCTGCACCATTTTATGTAGCAAGGCACAGGTCATAGACTGAACTAGTAAAGATAAGTCTACCACCACCCTCCATACCCTGAGATATAAAAGTAGCTCACCCTAAATCAGTGTTAGGGTGACACCTGTGTTTATCCTACAATGGCGTCTCCGGGAAAAGGTCTATTGTCAGCCATAAAAGCTCACGCACCAAACACACATTCAAAACACGCAAACACGCATATCGATAACTATGTGGGAGGGGTTAAAAAGCGAGCGTCTCCGCCCTGGGGGAGGAGTCAATAGATTTGCAGGTGAGGGGAGGTCGCGCCGTCCCTCCACTTGTACACCTTCTCTGTGATCACAGTGCGGCACAGCGGGCAGCTCTTCTCCCGGTTGAACCACAGCGCGATGCACTCGTCACAGAACACATGCTGCAACACGCGCAAACACACAGACAGACACAGACACAGACACGCACACACACAGCGTAAGAGCATTTAAGTGAAAAAAAAGTGGTTTTTATTGTCCATAATTGCCTGATTAATTCTGCTAAATCATTTCTTAAATATATTTTGCATTAAGTGGAGTGTTACTCCAAGAGGGTTAAGCATGGAAATATTACTCATAATGTCATACTCAACTAGTAATGAACATGGTAGTCTTTTTGTAGAGCCAATCTTTCTAACTTTTAAACTGCATTTGGCCGCACACCTAGAAACGTCCGTATGGTCATAATGCATGCTCTCAAAAATAAAAAGGAAATATTTAGCTTTAAATTATTAGTGCCAAAAATGTGGATCAACCACGATCAAAATAAAATCAGTTTGGCCATGAACAGGTAATAGTTACACCCCTTACCTGGCAGACCAGTGAGCGAGGGTCCCGGTACTCTCCCTGGCAGATGGGACACACGTCTCCCGCCTCGCTACACTGACTCCTGCTGGCCGGCATCCCCGTATGCTGACGCAACAGAACGGCACAATAAAGAGCATCGTTACAATCCTGCTCGCCTCTGATTGGCTAACTCACATTAATCCCTAGTGAGCGAAGTATATCCATGTTAATAATTCACGGTCTGCGTGTTTCTGGTGAAACAAATACAAAATATAAGCAAAGAGAAAACACTTTAAAAGGTTGAATCAAGACTAATACCAATATGATTGTATACAGCATGGGGTTTGAGAAACAAACCCCAAGCAGAACCACGCCTAGTATAGTCGGCTCCAATAGAAGAAGTCGGTTCTCAAATGTACCTCGCCCTTGGAGAATATCCTCACAGTCTTGGTGATGGCCGTCCGCTGGCTGTACAATCCTAAAAGCTGCAAAAACGACAAAACCAAACCACTGTAAATCCATACATGGGGAAACTATGTTCTCAAGCACCAATGAACAGGCAGAAAGCTTCAGGCGGGCTGGTAAGATCCAACAGCAGTAGCGGCGGTGGGGGTGGGGGTGGGGTCACCTTCATTATGAGGTAAACCAGGGCCAGCAGGACCCCCAGGGTGAGGCCTGTGTTGCCGTCCACCTCCTGGTAGGTGACCAGGTAGCGGAACCACGGGGACACCGGGGCCAGGGCCTGGTAAATCTGGCCTAGCTCCTCTGTTAGCATCAGCCAACGGCCCTGGAGGAACACCACGGCAGATTAGCACAACACAATTAACATGGCGCTAACGGAGAACACAGGGGGCTACGTTCCAAAACGACGTCCGATACCCTGCTTTGGGTGGGCTGGACTACACTTGGGTGGACTTGAGCCTGGAGGAGACAAGTATGAGCAGCTAGTGGTTGAGCAGAGGAAAAGAAGCGGTTTGGAATGATCCCGCTGAGCTGCTTTGGTGTTGTTAAAGGCAAGCCTTCTGATGCGCTTTAAAATAATGCATTAATGAATAGCTAAGCCAACATGAACACCTTTAGTAAACATGACTACCTTTAGAAAATAATGACTGAAAGTTAACTGTTCATTTTATCTTAGTAAATACTTAATACTCATTTACTAATTTGAACACCTGTTTCATTAATATAGCCTTCATGTAAAGTGCTTCCAATGTGTACAGAGTGGCCCCTTACAGGATCAACACCACCACCCTTGTCTTCTGCGTTATGTTTTTCATAGTTCCATTGTTCATGTCCTTTTTGTGTTTTAATCATCAGTGACTCATGAGCACTGATCAAATAAGTCAACTCTTTACTTTGATCAACAAGGTGCCACTTGGATTGTTTGCCTTGATGGTGTGTGGGTTTTGAGCCTGACTCTACCTGGCTTCTGAAGGAAAGCAGCGAGGAGGGTGGCAGCAGAATAAGGCACTTGGTTGCCATCATAAGGAACTTGATGATGAAGTTGGTGACACCGACGGTCCATAGCACCTCCCAGAACCCCAAGGGCTCGATGCTGGGGCCCAGGAAGATGAGGCTGGATGCATGGAGAAATCAATTGGTGTCAATTTGGGATCAGGCTTCCAGAAAGTCCAGTTTAAACAAACGGCGTCTCATTGTTTTACAATCGAGAAATGCAAAACGACAATGATGTATGATCATTCTACTGTACATATAATACGTTTTCCCTTCCTCTATTTTGCTGATTATATTAATCATAAATCAAAGATATGCTGCCAATAAAAGACAAATGGGAAATGAGGAGTTCGCATTCAGCCTAGCTGTGTAAATATAGTCATGTCCGTTTCTCGTCTGGTTGGAGATAAGAAGACGAGCGTCCTACCAGTAGTGAAGGCTCTCTGGGAGGAAGGTGTAGTACAGGAGGGAGGTGGACAAGGTCATGAACAACAGAAGCCATAAGCACTGCAGCTTGGAGTGACGATCCTGCAAAGGACACCAGAGCCACTAAAGTGAATGATCCATACACAAGACACAGCTTTTAAAAGTCATGAGGTGTTCTTATGCTATTGGCTACTCACCTGAAGAAAGACCTGGGTTTGAAGGCTTTTATTCACATACAGAAAGGTCATGAAGAGGCCAACGCCTACTGCCAAACCTGTAACACGTAGAGGAGAACCTTTGAGACAACTATCTTTTGTTTTTGAGCGCAGCTTAAGGGATGCAGCTTTTTTTGGGGGGGTAAGATCTTACCCAGAGCATGTTGTATGACCAACTTGGAACCGAGGATGACGAGAAAAGGAAGACTCTTTTGGATCCAGTGGTAGAGGTAGCGGAGCTCCGAGAAGGAGGAGCTGGTTTCTCCCGAGTCCATGTCGGGCTCCGCAGACTCGGGCTCATGTGTATGCGGGGGGTGCTGGGCCCTGCTGTGTCCATGTGAATGGGAGTGACTGTGGGAGCTGGCTCTGGACCTCCGAGATGAGGCACCCCCTGCACTGGTCTCCCCGGAGTCGCCGGTCATGTGTACCCGCACCTCTCCGCTCTCGGCAAGGGCCGGAGCTCCGGTGGGGGTCTGTGTTTTGGTCAGATGTTCTTGTTGCAGATTTAGGGACAAACCGTTTCCTGCGTGGGCATCTCGCTCGTCGGAATTGGGCTGCATCACCGTCTGGGTCTCCTTCAGTTTTGATGCTCTTCTACTTTCACATCTTTGTAGAAAAACATGACAAAGAAGAAAGTGAAACTTAAATCTATAGATGACTGTACATATCTCCTCTGGGTCAGCATTACTTTAGCAGTATGTACGTAGCTTCAGCTAAACATCTGTATAATTTATGTCACCAAGATTATTAGGTGAAGGAAATCCTTCACGTCCATTGTTTGTGGTCGGATATCTTTATCAATGCATGTTTTTTGTCAGTGCAACGTATTTAAGCTAAACAATAATATTGTGACACAGGTGACGATGGCGGGTTATTGTTTACAATGCAATATGAATAGCATTAAAAACTAACAAAAGCCAGACAGGCGTTCAGTTTATCAGGTCATCAGTAAAAACAGTGAGATCGGCCAGATCTATGCGAGTCTGTGCAGGCTTGTTTACTAGTTATGCTAGCTAACCTTACAGCTGTTCAGTATTTGCGTTATAAAAGCTTAGCGTTACCCGTCATATTGAACCCGGAGTTTCATTGTAAGCCGGTGATCGCCATCTCATGAACAGTATACATCCAGAAATGAAATAAAAGGAAAATAAAGAAAAAGCAAACGATCTTGATGCTTTCTAAGCCATTGGCTAATCGGACAGTGGCACCGTAACGTAAATACAGGCAAGCAAGAGCCAAAGCGGATGTCGTAAATGTCTTGCTCTTGTGCAGTTGCAACAGTGTTGAGTGTAGCAGCACTGCCCTCTAGTGCATTGTTTCGGAAATGCGAGAAATCCACTGACAGGGCAAAGTACAAATTATTGTACAAATGTACAAGACAAATTCAGACGGCTGAAATACATCGGTTTTTTTTTCTAAAATTCTAATGAATACAAATCAACTTCAAGCTCAGTCGTGTCTTAAGGAACAGTGGACCCCATAAATAGGGCATGGGGTCTTCTCCACTGTCGCCTCCACTGTCTCCTCCACTGTGTCCTTCACTGTCTCCTCCACTCTGTCCTCCACTGTGTCCTTCACTGTCTCCTCCACTGTCTCCTCCACTCTCTTCTCCACTGCCTTCTCCACTGTGTCCTTCACTGTCTCCTCCACTGTCTCCTTCACTCTCTTCTCCACTGTCTTCTCCACTGTGTCCTCCACTGTGTCCTCCACTGTGTCCTCCACTGTCTCCTCCACTGTGACCTCCACTGTCTCCTCCACTGTCTCCTACACTGTCTCCTCCACTGTCTCCTCCACTGTCTTCTCAACACTGTCTTATCCTCCTCAACTCTGTGGTTCTGTATGGTATAGGAATATTATGAATGTCTAACCTACTGGTAAAAATAAGGTTATAATCCGGAACTAATGGTGTCTGCCAGCAATTCGGCGAGAGCTTATGGTGACATTTTTATGGGAAATATGAAATGTTAAAATGTTGATTAGAAAGGCATTAAAAGAGCAGCTACTGCGACAGAAGATATAATTCCCCCTCACATCCTTAATCACATCCTTATTCCCAAAAGCTTGCATATTGCGTTACATTTGACAACTCGAGCCCATACAACCTAATCAATCAGGATAAGTAGCTTATCCTTTTCATTCATCAATAATTGGGATCTATTCAAGAAATTCAAATTAAGAAAGTAATGGTAGTCGTGCAACACAGCGACTTTTTGTGAAAGCATTACCCAGGAAAGGACAGCCGTCAACGGCTTCCCTCATAAGCTCACACCGGGATCCATGCTACAGCCTTGTAATTAAGTGCTTTGAGAAAGCCTTGTTTTGCTTCACATTAGAAACAATTTTGACCTGAACGAACGCTGTGGCTGCAATCGTTTGACTACGCAATGCTTTTAATTATGCAAGCTTGATTCCCCTTTAGGGTTATTGTCTCAGTTTAGCATTTCTTTGCAGTCCCATAAGCATAACAATTTGTATTTTTCAGTAAGGGAAGGCCAGTTGTGGTTGCGAGCAAAAAAAACAAATTGACAGTGATACAGACCCATAAAACAGAATTCATTAAAATTGCATATACAGACATTGCAAATTGATTATTTATTTTTTCTTGTATGTAATAATGAAGAAGTCCAAATAGTCACAGCAATCTAATATCAGGTAGGGTTGAATTGTGTTCAATGCACTAGAGAGGTCTACTGGTGAATTATTTTTGGACCAGATGAAGAAGCAGCAGGACACCAACATAAACATAAATACATGCCAATAGGTGGACATGCATGCACACATTCTTAGCAGGGGCTGGATCCAATCCCTAACCCGTGGTTAATGTCATCATTCGAGCTAGCCAGCACCACTATGAGTGCCTCTATTTGGTTGGAAGGGGAACGTGAGAGGAGAGGAGTTTCTCCACGCAATAGTGATAGGCGAAACATAGCTGTTAGGTTAGATGATGATGATGATTATGAGGATGATGATGATGATGATTTCCATAGGTTGTGGTGGGGTTGCAAGGTAGGATTGCTCATGTTGTGTTAGTTTAATGTAATCTTTTGTTGCACCCAATTAACACTCTCAAGTCTATCATTGCTCTCCAATAAACCCTTTTTTTTTTATAATGCAGCGTGGTCAAGACATGGTAATCACTCAGTTGAAATAAACTGTGATAGCATCATTATTTCTTTCCAGACTTTCTCATTCCCTAGTTGAAAGTGAGTTTTACAGCTTCTCATTTGTTTAATCTGAACTGACCTGCACTACTTATGACTCAACTCTCCTTTATTGCATTTAATCTCCATTTAATCTCCTTTTGATCTGCTGGGCGTTAAGAGCTTCTTGAAGCCTTGGTCCACTGATAGTATAAAATAGAGTTAATGCTACACACTGATAGTATAATAGTATAATGGATGTATTGATTGGTTTATTGTGCAGCTATCATTTCACCAAAAACTAAAACATTGGGAATTCAGTAGATCCTAATTCGCAAATGGAACTATTAGGCCTACTCTGAAAAAATGTAACCTTTGGCTCTAAAAATAATACTGTTACTGGCAATAGATGTGTTCTTCCATGTTCTTTCATTAAGAAAGTTACTATAATTATGTCTTTGAAGGGGATTCATGTGGCCTCAATCCATCATATCAAATTAGAAATAATTGCAGCCTGAGTCACCAGCACACTTTTGAAATCCTATATAATTGTCCCCATCAGATTGAGACCTTGATGATCACACTACGTTCGCAGCTGGCAAAAACGCATTCCAATGACCACTGGGCATTCTTGTGTTTTCACAGCTTTTCCGAGCTTTCTTCTGAAGCACATGGAGATGTGTGAAATAATGAGCCTACAAAATAAGTTCTCCACTCCTGCCTGCGGAGACCCAGGTCACAGAGCAGTTCCTTTTTATTTGTTCTCTTCAGTCAGTTCTCCTCAGTGGCTATCAAACACCTACATGATGGGAGTCTGGGAAGGATCCCAACACGAGTCAGGGAACTGTTACTGCATATAAGAACAACACACAAACACACAAAACCCTCTATACAAACACACAAAACCCTCTATTAATCCTCTCCACCAAACTAAAACAGCCCAGGGCATATGGGCCGAATGGCTGTGGGGGTTTGAGGCGTCCACCGAGGTCCCTACTTCCTAACAAGGTAAACAGAAGCTAATAGTGAATGTCATTACAAATAGAGGACCATTAAACCCAAATTGAACAACATTTGGGCCAATTTGAAAAACTTGTTACCATACTGTGCCTTTCTATTAGCATTTATCCGATTTCTGTGTTGGAAATACTAGCGAAAGGAATGAATAACGAGGGAGGTAGAGGCAACTAAATCAATCTGCGATGCACATAATTTGGTATGAATTCCAATTATGTGGCTCAAGAGAAAATGGTTATAATTCCTGCTCACTTGCTGTGAAATAACCATGAACGGATAGTCTACCCTTGGCTTTAAAGTAACGTGCAAAATGCTGTTAATTTCAAGTTAATTTCAACATATAAATAACATTGGTACCGTGTTCGCATAGCTTACGTCCCCAGGCCTGTTCAAATAGGCCTAGGCCTATGTGATTCATCACTTTCAAATTGTATAAATATTCTCCCTCTTCATCCCACGAGCTATTGCTGCTGGAAATCTACTTCTGTTCTCCCCCCTTTTTTTTTTTTTATATACAATTGTATTCAATGACTGTCAACGTATCGAGCTTAAAGCGACTGTGATTGTAATCGCGTTGTGTTTATTTTCCTCCAGGAGGAAAGCCAACCTGATCACACATGTAGCACCTGCTCGTTCATTCCGCTGGTGTATGCTCCCGCTGTAACGCGAGCAGGCAGCGCAGCCGCGCTGCCTGCTCGCCAGCCTGCGATCGCTGCTCCAGGTCACCGCAGATATCATACCTCCCGCTGTTTAATGAATAGAGACAACCACAGCGGACAAAGTTTAACTGCCACGTCCGATCTTCCTCTAGTTCTCCCCTCGTAATGAACGAGGCGTACGACTGTGTTTGCACTCTGCTGGGCCCCGTTCTTTTATCCTATTTGTGGAAGCGTTGGAATTATAGCCTGTTAAGGAAGCTCAAGAAGTAAAAATGGTGTGTGTGTGTGTGTGTGTGTGTGTGTGTGTGTGTGTGTGTGTGTGTGTGTGTGTGTGTGTGTGTGTGTGTGTGTGTGTGTGTGTGTGTGTGTGTGTGTGTGTGTGTGTGTGTGTGTGTGTGTGTGTGTGTGTGTCAAACTAATGTTGTTACTGGACTGCATTCAGAAGTCAGGACCGGTCCATGGGTATAAGGCCAGGACCCAATAGCGTAACAAATGATGTTGTAAGACACCAAAAACAATGTCAATCCTGTCTTGGTCATTTCTGTTGCATTCAAACGCTTTACTTGTACATCCATTGAGCACAGGGAAACATTGACCTCATATTGTTACTCTTATGTTTAAACTCACTTTCATATACATGTCATTAAGGAGCAGGGAGGGGGGGTATCTTGCTCGACAGAGGCCTGCAGGTACACAGGCTGCAGACATTGGGGGATCCAACCTAGTGCTATCCGAGCCAGCCACTTGATTACACTGCCCTCATCCGACAGTGATGGTAGCATATAACCGCTGAAACAGCCCGATTCCCTCACCACCACCCTGAGCGCTCTTGGAAACGGTCAGAATAGGAATAGGAAGCCCTGTGACTTCTCCCTTCTCAAAGAGGAGGCCTGGTGGTTCGGGCCTTCCCGGTGAAAGCAGGTTAATTTACTGTTGTAGCCACCCGTTCCTGTCCGTTCCCTCCCGTTCCCTCCCGTTCCTGCCTGTTCCCGCCTGTTCCCGCCCGTTCCCGCCCCCCCCCCCCCCCCCCCCCCCCCCCACTATGGCTGGTAATTATGTCATTACACTATAGAATTGTCAGTGGAGTCATTTTGGAGTCGCTTTTGCTCCAGTCAAGGTATCCTGAGTGGCGTCCTGCAGGGTAGGGGAGGGGGCAGGAGGGACGGAGGTTAACTTGAAAGAAAAACGTACAATCTGTCAGAGAAGAATAGAGTATTAGCTGAGGGCAGGCATGCTCCCTCTCATCGTTTCGCGCTCTCCCATCCCGGCAGCCTCACCTCACTCCAGATCCTCCGGATGCTTTCTACAGTTCGCTGGACCTCTATGGGGGTTAGGGGGGGAGGGGGGGGAGGGGTCTGTGTTGTGGATTTTTTGTATGTGTGAGTGTAGCATTTTTTGGCCAATCCATAGTTACTTAAAACCATTTCCAAATGTTTACATTCAGTATATCATTGGTTCTGCTACTTCACTAGAAGTACGCTGTGCTATATTAACAATTGTATATATTAGCATCTCTATATATATATATATATATATATATATATATATATATATATATATATTTAGAGTGAGTGTACGATTAGGGAGCCTGAACCCTGAGAATGGCCCACTCTGAATCGTATTACAGTTAATAGCATCTCAAAATATCCCAGCAAAACGCATGAATAAATCAAATCCAAAGAAATGGATAGAAAAAAAAAGTGTAAGCACATCATATGTTCATAAGTGTTCATTAGCTCAAGTAGAGACCAGCTCCTTCTTAATCATGCGTGGGGCTAATTGCACCCCACCTGCATCCAATTAGATCTTAATTGGATTAGAGCTTAATCCCTTGTTTGGATCCGGCTGAGCAGCGCATTACATAAAAAACAGTACAACCTTGAGAAATATTCTCAAGAATAAACCAGCAGACCGAAACAGATCAAGTAAACGGATAAAGAAGATGCATTATAACGCCTATACTTCAACGAAGGCGCAGGGTAGCAGCATCAATCCTTGCATTTTATGGGCAAAATACCAAGCAATAAAAAACTGAAAAGGGCCTAAATCAAAGGCCATATATTCATAATCATTTAGCTATTATGGTCTCGTCACTGACTGCATAAACCGCTTACACTTTACAAATATGCTACATTAATGAACCATTCATGAGCATTTGCTAATGCTGTAATAAGCATTTTTACATCATTATTATCTAACACTAATGAGACCATTAGTTAACTTTTTATTACTTGTTAGTTCATGCCTATTACTGCCTTTACTAACGGTAATTAATTTGGCCTCATTGTCAAGGGTTACCGATTAAACTTTACCCCTTCCCACTAAGTTTTTCATCTCAGTTTCGGCTCTGTGTTTTTAAGTGTGGGGGAATTCCTTAACATGTTGGAGTTGTGTATGTTTCTCTCTCTCTCCTTCGCAGTATTTCTGTGTCTTGCTTCCCCAGAACGCCTTGTTCCTTCGGTTTGTGCTGACCTTGGTCTGGCTTAGAGATAAATCAAGGTGCTTTCCATTGTGGATTCATAAACATGGATACAGACTGTAGTTTGATGTATTTTGATCAGATAATAATCCAGAATAATTTCCTTATCCAGTTGTTTAAAACTTATTTTGTAATATAACTCTTCCAAAAATATTAACCTGTTACAGGGGTAGGCCTGGATGCACTCCATTAGTTCCCATTTCTTCCAGCAGGTGTCATGTAAGGACTTAAAATGAGAAGAAGCAATAAACATAGACGATGTTAATTGAAAGGACAATAGATGCGAGTTTTAACAACAATAAATTAACGATGAAACACGAACATTAAGGGGATAATCCCCCCAAAAAACACAGTTTAAATCCAACTGATCGATATAGGATTAGCATCTTTAATCAGGCGATGCCAAGTCAAAACATCAGGCCTGAAAAGCACACCAGATTCACGGCTATTTGCAACAGCAGTTGTTCTGTGTCCTCTTGTCCTCACCACCAAGTTGATAAGGAAGTGGTAGACAGGGACCTCTAACGTCAGTGTTTATTTGGCGCCCTACTCCCCGGCCAATTTGTCACAATGCCGACAGCGTGGCCCTTCTGATTTGTGTTCCTTTTTACTTAATGGATGAGCCTCCTCCTCTTCTTAGGGGCCTAGGGAAATAAACTGCCTCACTGGCGACCCCCCACTCGTCAGAGAGAGAGAGAGAGAGAGAGAGAGAGAGAGAGAGAGAGAGAGAGAGACTCTCTCTCGCTACTGGTGACACAGATCCAAAGTAGGGGCCACATATGTGATATTAATCTATCAATTTTAATCTGTTCAAGTACACATGTATTTGTTTTGTTGTTTGCCTACCACAAGAATAGATCATCTTGGCTGTCATTACTTCTACTGAAACACCCCATTATGAAGCGATATCGGCATAGGCCCATGCGTCATTTCATGATGTATGGGACAAGATTATACCTTGAGGCTGTTATCGCCTGAATGTGAAGATACTTCAACAACCTCCTTTAGCAGCCAACACACTCTTTCCTCACTCTGATGGATGGCCTACATCATTCTGATCCTATCTTGTCACCGATATGATGTACTTGTTTTGTTTCGCCGCTCCGATCGGGGCCAGTAAAAACGTCCATTGTAGTGTTTAGCTGCTTGGCCTGAAGCCCGTTCTGCAGAGCAGCCCAGGCGGCAGAGTAAATGATTCAGAAGCAGGCCAGGAGATCCCACGCGTGGCTCAGTGAGTCAGGAAGCCCACCGCTGATGGAACTTACAACACAATCTGAAAACACATGACTGCCTTTACACCGAATCCCTATTGCCATGGTAGACCTGCCTGTCAAAGTCCTGCGGTGTTTTGTTAAAATAAAGGTGGATGATTGAAGGAATTATGGTAACAGTCTCTTGATTGATTTTTTTGATTTATTCACTGCTAGAATCATGTCAGAGAGGCAGGGGCCTGTACAGCCTCCCGGTGCCAATCCTAATAAATCCTCCTCATAGAGCAGCAAATACAGCTCCGGCCACAGCTCCAGGCTACTGCCACAGCTAAAGCTACTGCAAAATCCCCTGCTCAGCCTGCACTGCGTGATTCCTGAGAGGGTGATCCTGTGATGTGCCCTAGAGATGGAGTAACAGTCGGCCTGGCCTGCCGTTGGCCTGCTGCTACTGGGGGTGCTGATGGTGTGTGTGTGTGTGTGTGGGGTGTCCCTGGATACCCAAGGGCGATGTCTTTATAGAACTGGGAATGTTGGAATTCAAAACACTACTGTGTGTGTGTGTGTGTGTGTGTGTGTGTGTGTGTGTGTGTCTTTGTGCCAGCGAGAGGGATTTATACAAAGTACCGCTGGAGAAAACAACGAAAAAAAAAGAGAAAAAGCACTGCTTCAATGTAAAACACTTTCGGTTCCACATAAGCGCACAGAATAACCAGCTCTCCATGTCTCCATGAGTACAGCGTGTTGACCAGCGCTGCACAGGGTCACCGACTGACGGCCTGTTGGGTTGTGAGTGTTGCGGTGCGTGTCTCCACCACACCAGAGGTCATCTCCAACATGAGTGGACATGAGTCGACCTCCCTGGCCCCTCTCTGCGTCAAGCTGGGCGCCGGCTCGACATTGATTTCTGCACGAGGGCCTCTAACGAGCGAGACACCTTCCTGTGTGTGTGTGTGTGTGTGTTGGTACAGGCGGTTGTACAGGCGACCTTTGTCTAGTGTGTGGCGGTGTCCAGTTACAGCAGCGGATGAATGTTTTAGTGTGTGTGTGTGTGTGTGTGTGTGTGTGTGTGTGTGTGTGTGTGTGTGTGTGTGTGTGTGTGTGTGTGTGTGTGTGTGTGTGTGTGTGTGTGTGTGTGTGTGTGTGGAATACATGACGTCAGGCCAGGAACACTGTGGCGGTCCTATATTTCCGCGGCGGGTGGGGGGTTGACCGGATGGGAGGGGGGTCAGGTGTTGCGGGAGGCGGTGCAGAATCACAGTACTGGTGAACCAATTCAGCTGAGTCTATATGTGTGTATTTCTACTAAGCGGAACAGACCCTGTGGAGGGAAAACGCACGCCGTGTCCAGTGATTTTCCTTTATATTCTGATGAACGGCATCATGTCATCCGGGGCCATGTGATTGTTATCCAGTCAGCCAAGCAGAGGGGACAACAAAAAATTGTGTGAATTAATGCTGTGAAGTTATTGATTGTGTTTGTGTTGCGTTGGCCCATTTGCATCAGATGTCAAATTGCATTTTGCATTGCAAATGCAAGAAGGCACGCACGGAGGAAGATAATGGCTTTATCGTCTGTCTGTCTGTCTCCCCTCTCTGTGTGTGAGTGTGGCAGGGCTTGGCTCAGATGTCAATGCACCTTACATAACTTGAGGAGGGGCAGAGTGGGTTTATCAAATATTTACACTTAGTCAATTAATTCCCACGAACATCATGAATAACACTCAGACGGTAGACATAGACACACACAATGAATGCTCGCTGTCTCTCGACCCTCCTTTTGTCTCTCTCGCCTTCCCTTCTGCTCCTTCACGTCAGTGAACATCTCGCTGTATGCCCTGATAGTCCCTGTTCATACTGAGGAGCGCACTTTACTTATATCAAATACAAAGATGATGGAAACTCAACAAAGAACCCTAAAAGATCAGAAAATGGGAATGGACTTTAGGGATAATGTAGACCTGGGAATATTAGCGACGTCCCTTTAAGGGCTCCATGATTATTCATCAGTTGAGTAGGAAGCTATGTTGGACACCTCCTAGTTGGCACGGTGATGCGCTTGTTTGGGTGTACTGTCGGGTTCAATGCAAATAAGGCATTATACACTCGCCTTCTCTCTTCCCTCTATCTCTATTCTTTTTTGTATCTGCCTCTCAAAGTACACTATATCTGTTCCAAGCTTTCACTTTTTCTTCCTCGGTTTTATTTTTTCTACGATCAATCGTACATAATTCTCTCTCTCTCTCTCTCTCTCTCTCTCTCTCTCTCTCTCTCTCTCTCTCTCTCTCTCTCTCTCTCTCTCTCTCTCTCTCTCTCTCTCTCTCTCTCTCTCTCTCTCTCTCTCTCTCTCTCTCTCCACCCACACCTGTTTTTCTTTATTCACCTGTCTCTCCTCAAGACACACCATCACTATCCACCACCGCTGTGTCGTCAACGGCGACATAACAAGGGTGCGGTTTGCCCCGCATTAATAGCACACACAGCCAGAACGGGAGACCTTTTTTTATTACACAGCGAGAACGCAGGGTGGAGCGATCATTCAGACGGATGTGTTCCAGACATTCACTGCCGCTCCCTGGCTTTGATTATGCGGTTCATTTGCAGTCATATTTTTTGCATTTCTTTCTTCACACTGCACGCAGGGTCAGCTGTTGCTGAGCGCCTCAAGGAAGTCGAATAAAGCAGTAAAAAAAAAAAAAGGGGGAAGATGTTGTAATTCCTCCATCCTTTTTATGCAGACCGAACTATTAGCACCAGATTCATAGCAGTAGACACTTGGCTTGCTCTGCACTCTGGGTCACAAAGACCTGAGATCCTGGTGTGTGTGTGTGTGTATCAGAGAGAGGTTGGGGATACCATACCACCATGTTAACCATCACTAAGTCCTCCTCGCTACCATCGTTATTATCTGTTGTTCCGAGAAAGAAAATATATTAAACTCTGGGGGATTGTTTACGCCTCATTAATACAATCCTCTGATTATTTGTTCCTGAGTCCCTTATCTACAGCAGGCCTAACCTCCACCCCAATCTCATTAGCCACCAAGTAGCTTTATGCTAATTTAAAGTGCAACGGGCGCTCTCTTTTAGCAATGCCTCATTGCCGTCGTTGCTAATGCGGCTACGCTAGTACGATGGATACTTTTTGTTTTTCCCCTTGCTCAATAAGGCTGATAATCTTGCTTAGTTGATTGCCAGAGTGCTAATTACAATAGCTGGTGCTGGAGTTTAAAAGGTTGTGTGTAGGAAGGGGGTCGCGTGCCATATAGCATGGCATGGCTTTAAGTAACCAACTCTAGACATTCCACCAGAGAAAGGGAAATAAAACGTGTTTTTTTCCCTTTCTCTTTGAGTCATGATCGACGGAGCGTGAACGGCCGTTCCTGCTCTGTTCTTTTACTTCAGTAAACCCACTCTTTGTTTCCTGGGAGGCAAACCAAACAGAACAGCACTAAAGCGGCAGAATATGATTAACTATTTATGAGCTGGGCTACACTGTACCGCTCGCTTCAATGGGGGGGAGACCCACAGTAGATGGAACGTACAGTAGACGGAAGATTACCGGCGGCCATTCAGAATGTGTGGCATGCGTTATGAAGGAGACCTAATGTCCGGGACAGCAGGTGTTTCATGTCTCAGCCGGAGCTGCCTCCTTCTTAAGATCTCCTTCAGGCCGGCCGTAGACTCCATAGTCTGAGGACATCTTCCTGCTGGAGGCTGTTTACAGGGGGATACTTATTGCACTCACTGGGCATTTGTGTGTGTGTGTGTGTGTGTGTGTGTGTGTGTGTGTGTGTGTGTGTGTGTGTGTGTGTGTGTGTGTGTGTGTGTGTGTGTGTGTGTGTGTGTGTGTGTGTGTGTGTGTGTGTGTGTGTGTGTGTAAAAACAACAACAACATGTGTCTAGTAAAAAAAAAGCAAACAAACAAACAACATGGAGGTCCACATGTTGACAACAGCAGCCGGACAGGGGGAGCGCCCCCCACCAGCACGGAGCCTGGTGGAGCCTTGTCTCCTACCAGGCTCCACAGAGCGCCTCCCGGTGCGTTCGTAACCCTGTGATCAACGCCACACACAGCCTGGGCACTCGGAGGCGGCAGAGGAAATGGTTTGAGGCTGACAGCGGCAGGGGCTGGAGCCTCGGTGGCTGTCGTGATGTGCTCCTGCTGCAGATGTGTAAGAACCTGGTGTCCATGGAGAATTGCACGCTGCACATCCTCTCAACGCCCGTCTGTGTCTGTGTCTGTGTGTGTGTGTGTGTGTGTGTGTGTGTGTGTGTGCAAATTACTGATTGTGTGTGTGCACTTCCGACGGAGGTGGCGCGTAGGAGGAATTTTTGAAGATGGTGCGCAAGTGTTAATGCATGGGTGTGTGTTTGTGTATTTGTGTGTGTGTGTGTGTATTTGAGTGTGGGTGTGTGCGTTTGTCATAAACTGGTAGAATTTTGCCTAAGCTGCGCCTTTCCAAACGTGGGGTTTTCACCTCGACTGCTGTGTGTGTGTGTGTGTGTGTGTGTGTACGGTATATACGGTATGCACACTCCACATCATCTCCAGGCACACAACACTTATTAATGCAATCACAGGCTGTAATTTACATTCATTATCATATATCTCACATGGTAAGGCTGCTAACAAGGTCACCATGGTGAGCGACCGTACCGCAACGCAGGAGAAACAAGTGTTACACCTGTTAACATGCAGACGACTGCTCCTCTGAAGGGACAGGTGACAGACGTTTTTTCTCTGTGGCACACATTTCTTTCCTTTCTTGCCCTCCCGCTCTCCTTTCCTCCGTCTTCTAGCTGTCCCTCCTTCTACATTCCCCTTCCTCTCCCCCTCTTTCTTAATCCTCCCCCCCCCTTCCCTCTTCCTCCCTCGCCCTTTAACCTTCTCCCTCTAGCGTTCTTCCCCCTTGCCTTTTTCTCCCTCCTCTCCTTTCTCTCTGCACCTCTCCCTCCCCCCTCCCTTCCCCCCCCTCCTTTCCTCCCTTCCCCTCCTTCCCTCCCTTCCCCTCCCTCCCTCCTTCTCTTTCCCTCCCTCCCTTCCCCTCCCTCCCTCCCTCCTTCTCTTTCCCTCCCTCCCTCCCTCCCCTCCCTCCCTCCCTCCCTCCTTCTCTTTCCCTCCCTCCCTCCCTCCCTCCTTCTCTTTCCCTCCCTCCCTCCCTCCCTCCCTCCTTCTCTTTCCCTCCCTCCCATCCCCTCCCTCTCTCTCTCTCCCTCCCCCCCCTTCCCTCCCTCCCTCCTTCCTTTGGTTCTTATTCTTCTAGTAGACACCTGAGAGTGCACAGGTCTCATTAGGGGCCCTAATTGCAGGTTATGCCAGAGAGGAGGTGGCCCTTTAAGCCCTCTCTCCCCTGTCTGGCCTCAGACACTATGACAATGGAGCAGCCTGTTTAACCCCCCCCCCCCCCTCCCCTCACCTCCCCCTCCCACAGGCAGGTGACATGCCTGGGAGCCGGAGCCGCGGGAGGGGTGGCCTGGATGAGACGCAGACCGTGGTAGGGGCCCTTGAGAAGTGGACGGTTGATGTGGAGGTTTTTCCTGTATGAAACGATGTCTAGCCGTCCCCTTTCTAACCAACCTGGCTTGTTGGCTTGTTCAGGGCAGTTGGGGAGGGGGGGGGCGATCCTTGAAGGATTCCCCTCCAAGAAAGGAGGTGTGACTTCAAACTGCAATCTGAACATTAGAAACGTTGACAAGCTGATAAGATGCGTCGATCATTGAAATATGGAGTTGATTTGTCGATGAATATACACATTGTGGAGGCTCTGGCGGAGGCACTGCTATAGGACTGAACGGAGTGGGTTGGCACCTACAGACAGACAGACAGACAGACTGTAAATGGGATTGGAATCATGTTCTACCGTGCAACGTGCGAATTCTCACGTTTTTACTCATACATGTGTGTGCGTGTGTGTGTGTGTGTGCGTGTGTGTTGACGCATGCAGGTGTTTTTCTTCTTGCGTCACCTCGATGCCTGAAACACTGCCTCCCCTTCACTTCACTGAGATCACCCGACTCAACCTATCCCCCCCAACCCCCCTGAGAGCCACAGCTGTCACCGTGTTCCTCCGCTCTCTCCATACATAATGTACGAGCGCTGCCTCACACACACATACAGCCACCCAACAACACACCCACCCACACACACACACACACACACACACACACACACACACACACACACACACACACACACACACAACATGTCAACCACTTACACCGCCAGCTCCTGTTAAATAATCAGAACTGACAGTACTGGGGGGGGGGGGGTGCATCCAACTGAGGAGCCCCATGCAATGCTCATATAGGCAATCGTACCTCCACCACACACGCGCGCACACGCACACGCAGACACACCAACACACACACACACACACACACACACACACACACACACACACACACACACAGACCCTGTTACTACCTAGTGCTAGCATCTTTCTCAACTCTTCCCCCCTCAGACTGAAACCCAACCTCAGGAAAGTAGATAACGACATGACTAATGAGCGATGTGATTGTTAGGTAACGAGCGGTCTCGGACGGTCTCATAATTTTTTAGGGCATCAAAAATAAGTCTTTCGATTTGGGCTGTGATCCGGTGATGGTGTGGTTGACTTGCAATGTTACGGTCCAGTGTTATAGCAACATCTTTTTGGATTTGCGGTGTAGAAATATTGGTTACACTTTAAGATAAGGGTACATTAATCAACGATGAATGAACATTAGTTCATGAAATAATAATAAGCATAATTTAAAGTTAATTCACTGAACTAATCTCTATAAACATATCTAAACGCATATGCATATGAATGAATGATCTGTGGGCAACGGGACAAGATTTTGACATCGGACACGTTCTGGTTTCGGATTGTAGTCTGGTTGCAGTCCAAGTTGTGATTACCAGTCACGACTGAGTGGGCTTTGGTTGCGTGCTGGTAAATAATCTACGGTATGTGGAGAGCAACAATCTCGGAAACCCATCGGCTATCGTCTGACGATGATTAGGCTTTTTATAAGCTTATCAGTTTATAGAGATTAAAACACCTAATAAAGTACAGAAACTATGACCAGCACATAGAAGAGGAATGATATGTGCTATCCGTTATCATGCCACACAGGATTCCCAGAAATACTGCCCCGTTTTCCACAGAAGTAAACCGTCATCAGACGATAGCAGATGGTTTCCTAGATTGACAGTAAACTATTGGTCTAGTAATTATTTACTAATGGTGTACAAGTTTACCGATGGTATTCGTGTTGGCAAAGGCAACAGTGTTGATGTCAACTACGGTATTCATTTTGACATAATTTAATAGAAGCTATATAATAATGCATGTTACTGCATTAACTGTTAATTAATGTACCCTTTTCGTAGAGTGTTGTGTTCTGAAGGCTCTCTCCACTACACCATGTGAATTCCTTCTCTGTTAATGACATCGCCATGCACCTCCCTGCCTGCAGAGCGTGAGGGGAGGAGGAGGAGGAGGAGGAGGAGGAGGAGGAGGAGTTGCTCTCTGTCTCTCTGTGTCTTCTCTTCGTGTCTTGTGGCTGGCTGCTCGAGGTGGAAGGAATCAACCCTCCCCCCCCCCCCCCCCCTCTTACCAAGCCCCCTATACCCAACCCACTTGTCACCTCCCCCCCACTGTGGGCTGAATAATTAAGCAACACGTTTGAATTTTACTAATATTTCTTCCAGGTTTATTTATCACACCCGGGCACCTTGTCGTGGTAGATTTGCATGTTTTGTTCCGTGTGTGTGGGTGTGTGTGTGTGTGTGTGTGTGTGTGTGTGTGTGTGTGTGTGTGTGTGTGTGTGTGTGTGTGTGTGTGTGTGTGTGTGTGTGTGTGTGTGTGTGTGTGTGTGTGTGTGTGTGTGTGTGTGTGTGTGTGCACGCGCATGCAAGTGTATGCGGGCGTGTGTGAGTGCAGTTCAATTGAGTGAGAATTTACCTTCCCTTGACAAAAATAAGCATTACAAAGCTAGCGTTTGAAACGTGCCTTATGGGCCCACACGTAGCTGTCTCTCACCGTCTCCAGAGTGCGTCTGAACTCTGTGATCAAACGCATCAGGAACGTAATTCCTGGTGCTGTCTGGAGATCGGCGTCTCTTCCTCGCCGGCGAGGAGGAGGTCGGGGGCTAGGAGAAGATGGTGCTGATGATAATAATAATAACGAGACATCTTTTAATCACGACCCCAACACCCTAGCCTTCTCCTACTTCGTACGCTTCCGACGGCGGGCGTGCGTGCGTGCGACTACCCTCTGGGGAACCAGGAATGGCGTCAACGTGAACCGACGCAGAGCCTGTGATGAGATAAAACTAGGCCCCTTGAAATCTCAGGGTGCACACATCAGAAGTCACTGTGAGAGATCTGTTTGTTGTTTGTTGTGCGCTTGTGTGTTTGTGTTATTGGCGAGACGTTGAGCTCTGCTTGTCATTTGCCGACGTGCGTCGTGCCTTCATGTCCGTTGAACGCACTCAACGTTAACGCGGAAATGGTGCCTCTTGTCTGCGATGAATCGTGCAGGTCGTGACCCTGAGACTCGATGTCTTGGGGCCGTCTCTGCCAGCAGGGCCTGGCTTGGGACTTATACCAGGCGCAGGGAGAAAGGTCAGTAGCGTTGTGTTCTGTGTGGATAAAAGCTAAGAGAATAAGTAATATAAAGGATCATAACTTCCGGATATCGTTGTGCTTGTCTCACAGTCCCGGGGATCGTATTATGATAATGAGGGGCGCTGGGAGAGACGGCTCGGGTTATTCTCACTCTCTATTTATTTTTATTGTTTGTTTTAGTCACTTGGAATGCTCCTACCTATCACACCGCAAGGATCTCCCTTTTTCAGTCTCTCTATCGCTTTTTTAATCTCACTTTTTATCTATCCCAAGCTCTCTCCTGCTATGACTTAAATGTTCCCGGCTTTTGAGGGACCCACACATAGAGCTTTGTGTTTGTGTGTGTGTGTGTGTGGGTGTGATCTTTATGCTACATTTACCCAAAGTATAGCAATAAGTAAGGATGAGGAATTTATTTATTTTTTTGATACATTTGAAATGAATCAGTAGCTGTGGCGACGGGGGACCCCAGCCGCCTCACCTGTGACTCAGCCGTCGTGATCGTCATGACGACGATGAGGGATTGTGATTCAGCACGGTGAGCCAGCGGTCCTGGACCTGTGCCACCTCCGGGGCTGCCAATCCTACGCTGCTGGGACAAAACTCAGAAGCACAGCCATTTAAAAAGAGACCTCACGTGAGTGGAGGCATATGCGTGTCGTTCTTTGCTCATGGGTACATAGCAGTAGCTTTGTGAGACCATTCTGGGATTCATGTTTGCATTAAGTGACGAATATCAGTCTGGCCTTGGCTGGGAAGAATTTATTTCCAAATATGTCCATACGATGTACATCGCTCTTTGAATCCTACACTTTCTTGTGCGCTGCCATTTTTCTTTTGTTATTTTCGGCACACTGTGAAACTCCTTG
Organism: Gadus macrocephalus; assembly: GCF_031168955.1. Lineage (NCBI taxonomy): Eukaryota > Metazoa > Chordata > Actinopteri > Gadiformes > Gadidae > Gadus > Gadus macrocephalus. The sequence continues at coordinate 20,773,457 of NC_082388.1, read as the reverse complement.
TTCGTGATGGACTGAACCCCCCCCCCCCCCCCCCCCCCCCCCCTCACGCTTTTCAATGTATGGAAAAAGGATTTCAAGGGGATCAAGGCCGGACTGATCTTCGTGAAGGAACAGAATGTGAAGTCACGAGATGGCGATGGTCTTACAAGGCTACCGTTGGATGGTTTTCCTGTAAACAAATGACTCGATAAAGAAAACGTCAAACAAACACAAACGCATGAAGCAATCTGTTTAGTGGAGTCGTGAGTGGACCGGCTAGCACGGCACGTCCGGTGATTAAGACAAACAGATTGTGTGTGGCATGTTGCGCGCTGAACAGACGGCAAATATATGCAGAGCATCAGCCAATCCTCCCCCTTAGTGGTTTAATGGAAAGCCTCTTTACACATTGCTCCACCGCCATTGTACCGTGTGCCGCATGAGTGGGATTACGTGTGTGTGTGTGTGTGTGTGTGTGTGTGTGTGTGTGTGTGTGTGTGTGTGTGTGTGTGTGTGTGTGTGTGTGTGTGTGTGTGTGTGTGTGTGTGTGTGTGTGTGTGTGTGTGTGTGTGTGTGATGAAGCTGTAAGTAAGGCGGGATTCTGGATGAGACTGGATTAGAGGTCAGGCAGCATATTCCATCTGGGACATGTTGTCAATACACGGACACACTCTCATTCGGAGCCTCATTGGATGATAATTCTTTCCTCTGTGTATTGTTTGTGCCTGATGATTTCCCTGTGTTTTCATTAGCACTTCGCGCAATCTTCTCCTTAGCTGCCTCAACTCTGTGTGTAAATTACATTCAGAGTTCATTGAGGGTCCATACGACTATGTGTGAGAGAACAGAACACGGCACTTCTACACACACACACACACACACACACACACACACACACACACACACACACACACACACACACACACACACACACACACACACACACACACACACACACACACACACACACACACACACACACACACATTTTGAACCCTGTGAGCTAGTGTTCCACAGACATCTGAGGTGCATGTCTGTATATATATGCATGCGTGCGTGTGTGCGCGTGTGTCTCTGGTGAGTAATCAGGTAATTGATCATAGAGACAGGTAATTATTTGTGTGCCAAGCATACTGGCAATGGAAAAATCTAGTGCAAAGCATCCGTCTGGCCCATCGCTGCTCAGTGTTCTGGTGGACGGCAGAGGAGGAGAAGCAGAGAGAATAGATGGCCAACTAAAAGCCCTTATATCAAAGGAGCTTTTCCCGCTCCTTGGCGTATTACTCAGATGTGTGCACCAGATGTTCCCCTGCAGTGGCTGGCGAACAGAGGAGAGAAAGTGTTCTGTCTTCAAAAAGTCATTCATTGTTTTTTCATACCTTTTGATATTTCTGTGGTAATGTTACTTGTATATGTAGGACAGCAGCGGCCTGTGATGAAACCATCGTGTCTCTCCTGGTTTCACTTTAACATCCGTTTCCAATGTAATTTGGCAAAATCCCTGCCAAAATAGCATTTAGCGTGCGTACATCCGCCACTGACGTAAACAACGGCAGCAGAGGAACTTCATCCCATTTTCTTCGTCAAGATATTTCCTGAAGTGATGTTCTCCACAACTCCGTACTTACTGACGCACATTCCTTCTAATGATATTGGCAACGGATGCTTTGGTGAGGGCGGTAGCGACTCTGATGATGGTTCGATCCGTCAGACTGTTATCCTAGAAGTTATTTCTATTGACGAGCATTTCCCCCACACGTTTTTACCTGAATCATTCCAGAACGAATGGTCATACCCTTTTTTAAAGTGCGTTGTTTTGAGAAGTGTCTTGATGAGTGAGTACTCTGACTTAGCCCCCCCCCCCCCAACACTCTGTTCCTTCCTTTCTCGGTGCAGATTGGCTGCTTTATTGGTGTCATTTGGGTTTGTTCTGGGGCAGTGAGTAAACCAATCTTCTTGCATACAACCCTGTCTGCAGTTTGCCTTGATTTATGTACAGGGAATAACTGGGTCCGACTTGAGGATCGTTTGTCAGCTGTCATTAAGATGTACTGGTAAGGGGTTTCCCTGCTACAAGGGAGCCCAGCTCAAGGTAACACAGGGGCCACTCCCGGTTGGCCATTGTATTGGAGAGTGAGGAGAGAAGGAGATAGGAGAGGGGAGGGGAGTGAAGAGGAGAGGTGAGGACAGAGGACAGGAGGAGAGAGAAAAGGAGCAGAGACGATGGGTGGGATGAGGTGAATAGAGGGGAGGGGTGGTGAGAGGAGAGGAAGGGAGAGAAAAGCAGAGGAGGGATAGGATGAGGTGAAATATAGGGGTGGGGAGGGGAGGGGAGTAGAGTAGAGGAGAGGGGAGGTGAGGTGAGCAGAGAAAGGGAGAGATACGGAAAGGGGAAGAGAGGAGAGGTGAGGGGAGAGAACAGGAGAGGGGAGGAAAGAAGGGGTGGGATGAGGTGAAATATGGGGAGTAGAGTAGAGGGGAGGTGAGGTGAGCAGAGAAAGGGAGAGAAAAGGAGAGGGGAGGGGAGGTGAGCATAGAGGGGGGAAGAGAGGAGAGGGGGGGAAATAGAGAGCCCATTTTTCTGCTTTGCTGGGTTCGAGGAGCTCCGACAAAGAGCACTACGTGTTTCACTCTTTATCATTTCTCATTCCCCTGAACTAGAAGCTCAACGTCGTCTCTGAGTTCACAATGCCCTCTTACTCCCCTGTGTAACTGAAAGAGACATGCACTTCCTAATCTGCACTGGAACTAGGTGTGTGTGTGTGTGTGTGTGTGTGTGTGTGTGTGTGTGTGTGTGTGTGTGTGTGTGTGTGTGTGTGTGTGTGTGTGTGTGTGTGTGTGTGTGTGTGTGTGTGTGTGTGTGTGTGTGTGTGTGTGTGTGCGGACGAGTTGAACTGCAAATACATAAAAAATGTGTGTCTAATGTATGCATGCATACACTAATATCTGTTAAAGGAAATTGCCGCGACACAAATTACAAAGCGGCGGCTTCAATACGTGCCACTGTCCTGGTCAGGTGATGACACATTGATGTCAACACGGACATCGTCAACAACAACAAAAAGCAAACCATTCAAAAAATAGAACTCAAACACAAGCACACACTTGAGTGCGGTTCTTTTCCACACAGTTTGGAAAATGGGACAGGACCTAGACTTGGCTTAAGATAAGGAGAGGTGGTGGGAAGATGGAAGAGATTACTGGAGAGAGAGTGACGGAGAGAGAGCGAGAGAGAGAGAGAGTGCCGGTAGCACATTGGAGGCCGATCTGTAGATTCATCATTAAATATGCATTCCTCAGCTCGGGATTCTTCCAAACCCATCCCCTGACATGCCATCGGTCGTCTCCCTCTGAGCTAGGGGAGAGACGGGGGGGGAGAGAAACGTATAGGGAAATGAGGGATGGAGACACACAAGAGCAGAAGATGTAGCAGTTCAGCGAGAGGGTAAAGGGTATATTTTTACCATACGAGAAGCTGTTAAATATTCAGAAACATAATTAATGTAAGTTCTTGACAGGCTGTAACATCTACAAGCACTCAATAATGCTGTTAAATGTCTGGGTAAAATACACTCTGATTGTGGTGCAGATTACAGGGATAATACTCGTTAATATCTCGGCTTGATTATAGTATTGTAAGCGGGGCATCTGAACAGCTGCATTGTATTGACTTGACACGTAGTCGAAGGAGCCATTGTGGTTAAGTGTCGATGGCGCGCGCTGACAACCTTTGCTTTAACTTGTCATGTTCTCCTGAATGCAGGGGGCTCGTAGCGGAGAGCTTATGACTTCACAACTTCAAGTGGCTTTTATACCATTTCACACTCCAATTGCACTTTCTTTGTGTTATGTGTGAAATACACACACACACACACACACACACACACACACACACACACACACACACACACACACACACACCTGATCCGTCTGTATAGTATTCACACAAAGTTACCTGCACAATTGTCTCCCGAAATTGCTCAGCAATTTAGTTATTTAGAATTTTTTCACATCTGTTTGATGCTTTCAGTGTGTATTGAGCTGTTGGCAGAAGGACAAACTAGCATTGCATGGGCAGAGAGCGCAGAGCGCTGCGTGGCTGGGTGTTTTCTTTCGGTGTTTTCCCCGGCGTTGGAATTTACCATCGCGAAAAGACGGATAAAATGTGCAAATATGCAGACTGTCAAAGCTGCTATTAAATCACGTTATATGGTTTTTACGAGCTTCATTCACGGAGATCAGCACAAAAAGGAAAAAACTGCCCCAGCAGCATAACCTTGATGTGATAGACACTGAACATGGTCCAGTGCCGGGGGGGTGCTCTTATCAAAGCGGCCCGAGAGGTGGACGCTTTGTGTCACCGGCCCATGGACCAAACAGAGCCGTGAACGTTAACCCAACCAGAACCACATGCGCTGATTCAGTGTTGTTTATCCCTCGCAGTCGAGAACACACCTTGTTGAGCTATCATATCCTGGGGGAATTTATAAAGCACTTAGAAATATCAAACATATATATATATATACACTAAAGGTTTATTTGATTCTGAATGGCTGCTGTCAGAGCAGCTG
>NC_082388.1:20653741-20768807 GCF_031168955.1 Gadus macrocephalus | reverse complement strand
GCATCAGATGTTCCCCACGCCTCCCTCGCTGGAGCAGCACATCTCTGGCTACTCGCCCATGAACGCCTGCGGTAAGGACGGCAGCGGGGACATCTCCGGCATGACCTCGCTGGAGGGTGGTGGCCTCTTCAAGATGGAGGTGGAGGAGCGCTTCTGCAGCCCAAAGCCCTGCGAGATCAAGGTACGGGTCAGCCACCGAGCGCACGCAAAGGCAGCTGCGGTGGTTAAGTCGGATGCAGTTTATTTTTTTTGCGAGTGTTAACCTTTGCTTTACCTCTGTCGTATCGCCTTGTGCTGCTTTTTTTACAAGCGTAAAATAATCAAGAGATTGTATAATGGGACATCTGGGCGGAAACATGACAACCTGGGTTACTGTGAGCTAATTCAAGGATGATTGATAGATGGACAGAAATCCTTTTCAGAAAAGAAAAAGTCGCGTGTATGTGTCATTTAATAGTGACAGAAAATGGCCTCCAACAACAAACAGATCAGATACGTAGTAAAACCGCTTTGACAGCAAGACCGTTCCCATGACCGTTGTCCTTCCGCCCTCCTCACCTCCTCTTCCTCCCTCCTCCGTTCCCCCCCCCCCCCCCCCCCCCCCTCCTCCAGGACTTCTCCTTCGTGTACAAGCCGGAGCTGTGGCAGCCGTTCTTGGGCTGCTCCATGTTCGCGCCCCTCAAGCTGCTGCCCAGCCAGTGTCTGCCCCCCATCAAGCTGCCCGAGGAGTGCTCCTACCGGCCCAGCTGGGCCATGGGCCGGGACCTGCTCCACCCAGGGCCCCTCATGGCCTTCCTCAACAAGGACGGGTAAGGCCCTAGCTCCCGCTGTCCAACCCCATCCGCCCCTTGACCTGTCGTTTCAAAGCGCCACCGAGACCCGGAAGTGAAGTCCCCCCCCCCGTACTTTCTCGTGCAAACATCGGGGGCAGCACACAGGGAGGTGTAGTCGCGATCATGCTGTTTGACTCACAGCTGGAAAAAAGGGAAGCGGCATTCGATCCCCCAGTGCCTGCGGGCGTCCCTGAGAGAGGATGCTTAACCCACTGCCCCGGCTGATTAATCACACGTATCCGAGATGGTTGGAAGTCACCGAAACGACAAAGTGGTAATAAATAGTATCATCGGTATTCAGATCCAGTCAAGGTTGATTCGGTGTGGGGAATCGCTTTGTAATGAAAGGGAGGGTATGTCAATATCTCGCCCCATTCAGCGTGGACGGCGTCAGAGGAATGAAGGACTACTCGATAAGAATGCGCTCTCCGCTATTATCTTTTATTGCGCGACACGGAGACTCGTTGCGCTCGCAACGAAAGCCCGATAATCGTGTTATGTGTTGAGAGCTGCCGATATCCAGCTCTTCAGTGAGACAGAGGCTGACAAATAGAGGAAGGAAGCGCCCTCAGACTGTCGATGCTGACGTGACGGGGTGTTTGTTTGTGTGTTTGTGTGTACGGGCATGTGCGGAGGTGTGTGTGTGGTTGTGCCGACTTTGGTGTGTGTGTGCTTGAGCGTGCGTGTGCATGTGTTTGAGCGTGTGAACGTGGTTGTTTGTTTGTTTGTGTGTGCAGGACGTGTGCATGTGTCTGTGCATATGTGTACACAATTGTTTGTGCGTGTGAATGCGGTTGTGTGTGTGTGTGTGTGTGTGTGTGTGTGTGTGTGTGTGTGCGTGTCAGCCGCAGCTCTTTGTAAATACTCTTCCCGGGCATACATGGCATGTTTGGCTTAAAGTTAACTCGCAGAGCGTGGCTGAATTTTAGATGAGCAGAATATATTCATGAAGTCAGATCACGCGTGTTCATGATTTATACAACCCAGCGTTACCACCGCTTGTGCACATGATATAAGGTTCGCTCTGTGTGTAATACCGGAGCCCAGTCCCAAGCATTCAAGAGTGCATTATGAATATTCAAACACACAGTACTTATGTGGCATCGTAACCACTTTAAGCATACCGGTATCAAACTATTTTCCAAACTACCGTTTTCATTAGCGACCGGCAGGCAGTGTGACTGTCTCCTCCTGAGACCGCTTAAAGGACAACAATGGCAGCATTTTTCCCCATCCCCTCCACTCCCTCTTCCTTCCTCTACCTGTTACACAGACACAGACACACACACACACACACACACAGACACACACACACACCCACCCCCCGGGCCGTCTGTGTGGCTGTGTGAGAGCCGGGCGCCTCCCCCCCCCTCCGCTCTTAAAGACTTTGCTCTACTTCTCCTCGCTGATCTAGGCAGAGGGATGCGGGGACGGACATCTCATTTAGACCAGGGAGGATTCCCGCAGAGCTCAGCTCCGCCTTGCCTGCCACGCTATCTGTGTGCAAGGATGCGTACACTGGATGCCATACCCTCACTCTCACTCTCTCTCTCTCTCTCACTCTCGCTCTCTCTCTCTCGCTCTCGCTCTCGCTCTCTCTCTCTCTCTCTCTCCCTCCTCTTTGCATCACTCTCGATCATACTGTCTCTGTCGCTCTCTTTTCGGTGTTAATCTCTTCACCCTCCTCTCACTGTGTCTCCCCCCCACCCCCTCTCGCTCTCTCCTCTCCCCATTACTCTCTATTTTCTGTCTCTCGCTCTGTCTCAATCTCCCTTTAGTACCCCTTCTGCACGTACATATACCCACATGATATGTCACACACAGACACACAGCTACACACTTGCACACAGCTACCCAAGCTCTGGTCTATTCCTAAGCCTTCTCTCCTCCTCCTCCTCCTTCTCCTCCACGGTATTCTGCTTCATTTCTCATGCATGGCTGCCCGGGGCGAAGCAGGGAGATGAGTGTAAGATGCCTCCCCTGGTTGAGAGAATCGGGAGCGGCAGCAGCATCAGTGAGCGGGGAGTGATGTGGGCCCGTAGCCTTAGCGGCGAAGCACTCAGGATCACTTGGGTTTACCTGTCAAGCGGACACACTCTTTAAACTCACCCACATTCTCCTCCACTAACCTATACGGCGTGCCGACCTCTCGGTTGAGGCTCTAGAGTTTAGGGTTAGGTTGAGGTGTAAGGTATATTGAATCTTTATATTTTCCCCCCACCGCCGATATGTAAATGAGTCTTGCAGTTCAGCACGTGGCAACTCTTTGCAGCGATTTTTGACTGTTTGAATATGCGTCACGTGTTAGTCTCTAGGGACAAACAGGGTGATAATGTAAATGCTCCCAGCCAGGTTGTGTTTTCTCAGAGGTCAGAGGTCAGAGTGCTGCATCCGAACGGAGTGTACACGCGGGCGGGTGGCGACGCCAGAGCGAGTGCTGCGTGTTTGTTCTCTGGCGAGTATTCCCGCCTCTGAGTTTGACCCAGTTAATGTTAAAGCGTATCGGGGAGCCAGAGGTCCGCGGTAAAGGTCAGCGTATTCATGAGCCATGTCAGGACGGAAAGGCTAACAAATTGGTTGTACACACGTTTTAAAAGACGGCACATCGCTTTCATCGAATCTGTGTTTGTCCGTTCAGCGAAAGGCTAGTTTAAATAAATACAATTTCCAATTGTATTTTCTTCAAACATAGAGTACTTTTACTAAGCGTTTATTACCAAACACGCTGCACAGGTCAGGGATCGCCTCACAGCCTTTCTGCCCTCCTGGCTTATTCTGGTTCCTCTCACCCACTATATTATCCCAAGTCCCGCCTCCCCTTTCCTCCGCCTCATTGGCTGGTGTGGCCGCCCAAAAATAGATTGGGGCCAATCTCAGTGGGGAAGCCAACATGGTGGGAAGAGTTTCTCGATTTTAGAGCATTTCCTTTATCTCTTAATATCAAGGACTTTTGCGCAGTTCCTACTTTGCCTCCTCTTTGTTATGTGTTATCTCTCTCCCTCTCTCTCTCTCTCTCTCTCTCTCTCTCTCTCTCTCTCTCTCTCTCTCTCTCTCTCTCTCTCTCTCTCTCTCTCTCTCTCTCTCTCTCTCTCTCTCTCTCTCTCTCTCTCTCTCACTCACTCTCTTTTCCATCCTTAATCTCACGTGTAGGAACGTTATGTACTGTCCCACTGACTGCTCCTGTGCTGCCGCCGTGTTGGATGACCTATTTACATGCTCGCCATAGAAGTGCAGCACGACTAAGATGTTATTTGTAGTACAGCAGAACTTCTAAGCTTTTTTCCCCCGGAATACAACCATGCATCTCTTATTCACCCCATTCAATGTCTTGCTATGTTGTTATTTTTATAAATGTATACATTTCCCCGATTCGTGAGTTAACATGTGCTACCACTCGGATCGCCTCATGGAGTCGCAGTCTGTTTCATGTGAACATCAGAAACACACGTTGACCCGAGATCCCCCTTTGTTACCATAGCAACATCCCGAGCGTGGGCAGCGGGCCGGAGCAGGACTACGCCCAGAGCTACACTCCGCAGACGCACACGCCCTTCATGTCCAACAGCGCCCCGCCCAGCAACAGCTGCACGGGCATCCTCCCCTCGCCGGCCACGCCCCGCTTCTCGGCGCCCACGCCGCGCACGCCCCGCACGCCGCGCACCCCCCGGGGGCCCGGCAGCGTCCAGAGCTCCTCCCTCAAGTACGACAACTCGGAGCTGTACTCGCCGGCCGCCTCCACGCCCTCCACCTGCCGGCCCCCCAACTCGGTGGAGCCCCCCACCGTGCCCTCGGTGCCGGAGGCGCACAGCCTCTACGTCACGCTCATCCTCTCGGAGTCGGTCATGAACCTCTTCAAGGACTGCAACTTCGACAGCTGCTGCATCTGCGTGTGCAACACCAGCATCGCCGGCGCCGACGCGGGCGTGTACCTCAGCGACCCGTCGGGCGAGCCCCAGGAGCCGTGCAGCTGCGGCTTCAGCGCGGTGGTCAACCGCCGCTACGGCAACGGCTCGGGCCTCTTCCTGGAGGACGAGCTGGACGTGGCGGGCCGCGGCTCGGACGTGTGCCGCGAGGCGGAGCGCCGCTTCGAGGAGCTGCGGCGTGCGGCCCCCGCGAGGGCGGGGGCGCGGGCCGGCGGCGAGCAGCTCCCCGAGGAGCTGATGCTGCTGCTGCAGGAGCAGTGCACCAACCCCTTCACGCCGCTGGCCCGGCCGGAGCCCCGCGCCAACTGCGGCGGCGGCGGCGGCGGGGCGGGGGGAGGCGGGGCCGGGGCGGGCTACGGGGCGGGGGGGCGCTGCGGGGCCCCGCCCTGCATCCGCGTGGAGGAGCGGGACTACCGCAACGACTGCTACATGGCGCTGGAGCACGGCCGGCAGTTCATGGACAACATGTCGGGGGGGAAGGTGGACGAGGCGCTGGTGAAGAGCACGTGTCTGCACCACTGGGCCAAGCAGGACGGTGAGTGGCTGGCAGGGTGGGGGGGCAGGGTCAACACTCAGGCCTCATTATGCCTGTACTTAAGTCTTCACTAAGTCTTTACTTAGTCTCCACGGAGTCATCACTAAGTCCTCGCTAAGTCTTTACTGAGTCTAAACCAACTCTTAAGTAGTTCCTTACTTGGTGTTTATTAGTCTCCACCAAGCCTTAACTAATTGACGCATGCACAAATTAAAAGTTAAGTGTATTGTAATTAAGGGATTCGATTAGATTTAGTTTTTTTTTTGGGGGGGGTTAGGATGGGATTTACAACAGTTCTCTACTCCAAGTTGGTTCTTGATGCAGTACACATGGGTGTTCACCTCAAGATGTACTCCAGTATGCTGCGCCATGTTAAGAGCATCAAAGCAGAGTAAAGTGCGTGCACAATTTTGTCGTTTTTATATGACGACCAATCGGGTTGCAATTGTGGGGCCTCGTTTGGCACGTCACAACCTCATTGGTGCACTGTAAAACAAGCTCCTCCTCTTAACCTGGAACACTTTTTTCCTGTGTGTGTTTCGGTTGATTTTACAACTGTTGTATCCCTGTCGCTGTGTACACACTCTAATCAAGTACATGTAAATAAGTAACAAAACAAATCATCTCGCCTCCCGGTCCCACTCACTCTCCGTCCGTCTCCCCCCCCTCCCCCCTGTAGCCGTGGACGCCAGCGCCCTCTGCTCCCAGGACGTCCTGCGGGTGCTCATGTCCCTGCAGCCCGTGCTGCAGGACGCCATCCAGAAGAAGAGGACGGTGCGCTCCTGGGGCGTCCAGGGGCCCCTCACCTGGCAGCAGTTCCACAAGATGGCCGGACGGGGCTCCTACGGTGAGTCGGGACACACGGTTTCTGCACAGCGTTTTATTTCATTTGGATCCATAAAAATATTGTCGGGGGCGGAGGATAAGGATAAGGCCGGGGGATATAACACATCTTTTATGAATGGGGTTTCAAAGTGTTGCACGGACGCTGACCCCACACACACACACACACACACACATACACACACACACACACACACACACACACACACACACACACACACACACACACACACACACACAAACACACACACACACACACACACACACACAAACACACACACACACAAACACACACACACACACACACACACACACACACACACACACACACACACACACACACACACACACACACACCTTTTTTACACTATCTTTATCACCCTATCCATTTGCTTTTACGATCTGTTGTAAAAAAACAAACAGTTTTTTTATTTATTTTTTTTATCTGGAATTTCATTGAGCGCTCCCTACGGGATACAATAGGAGGCTCCTTCAGGACAATAGAGTGGATCTTCATCTTATCTCCACCACCCCCTCCCCCCCCTCTCCGCGACCCCCCACAGGCACAGACGAGTCCCCGGAGCCGCTGGCCATCCCCACCTTCCTGGTGGGCTCCGAGTACGACTTTGTGGTGCTGTCGCCGTTCGGCCTGCCCTACTGGGAGAAGCTGTCGCTGGACCCCTTCGGCTCCCAGCGGGACGTGGGCTACCTGGTGCTGTGCCCCGACAGCGAGGCCCTGCTGGCCGGAGCCAAGACCTTCTTCCGGGACCTCACCGCCGTCTATGAGGTGGGTGGGCGGGCGACGGGGGGGCTTGTACTGAGATGGTCAATAAGTAGGACCAGGAAGGATTATGAGGTCACCTTGGCAGTTTGTTTGTTTAGAATCTTGAAATACGACAAATATACATAAAATAACATTACGTAAAAGAATATGCAATGTATAGAAATACACTACAATATACATAATTTAATTATGTTAAGGGAGTCGGGGAAGGATTTATTTTTTTCATTTGTGAGGATGCCTTGTAAAAGGCACATTTTATTGTATTTCAACACTTTCAACTCTTGATAGTTCTGAGACAAATTGTCTGTCTGTCTGTGTGTGTGTGTGTGTGTGTGTGTGTGTGTGTGTGTGTGTGTGTGTGTGTGTGTGTGTGTGTGTGTGTGTGTGTGTGTGTGTGTGTGTGTGTGTGTGTGTGTGTGTGTGTGCGCAGTCGTGCCGGCTGGGCCAGCACCGGCCCATATCCAAGGGCCACCCCGACGGTCTGGTTCTGGTGGGCAGCGCCGCCCAGAGGCAGTCGGAGCGGCCTGTCAGCGACTGGTTCCTCAAGATGGCCGGCAGCAGCGACGCCTTCTCCAAACTCAAACTCTATGCACAAGTGTGCCGCCACGACCTCGGTACGTCTGGGTCCGGGTCTGGGTCCGGGTCCGGGTGTGGATCCCTCTCCCTCTGTCCCCGTGTCCACTGCCTCAGTGCGGGGGAACCCGGTGGTTCTGGGGCCCTATTGAGACGCAGGCCTCTTTCTGTGGGAATAGCACAGAGTCTGAAGTCGGACTCCATTGTAAATTGCAAATGTTTTAGTCAATAATCTTAATGTATTTCCACAATTGCACCGAGCATTTACCTTGTATTTTGTCTTGTGTTTTATGTTGTTACTGTGTGCTGCTGTCCATCTTGGCCGGGCCTCTCTTGTAAAAGATTTTAATCTCATTGAGGATAACCTTGTTAAATAAATGTTTTAATAACAGTATGGACCCAACCGCTCTTGGTTCGGTTGTGATTCAGAGAGGCTGCTACCCAGGGCCGTGAATGTTTTGGAGTGTGAATTAAGTGGGAGGCTAGAGTGCCGCAGGGTTATGGTTCAATTTCGATTAAAGTGCTTGTTATTTCAATCAGCTTGTGATACTCGTATCAAAAGGCTCACGTGCGTGCTCTACCCTCCTCCCCCCCCCCCCCTCAGCGCCATACCTCGCCGCACAGCCTTTGGACGGCTCGCTCCTCACGCAGTCCAACCCCCAGCCCGCCTCCACGCAGACGTCCAGCACCTCCTCCTCTTCCTCCAACCCCTCGGCCCCCACCGGTGGCTCGGCGTTGCCCAACAACAACAGCAACAACAACAACAGCGGCTCCAGCAACGCGGTGAACGCCGCATCAGGCCAGGGCCTGCCGTCGGCCAAGCCCGGCTCCTTCCCTCCCTTCGGGGCCCCCGGCGCCGCCGGGCCGACCACGGGGCCGCAGGCTGGTCCCCAGAACGCCGGCATCTCAGGGGATAGCAGCCAGACGCAGGGGCCAAGCGAGCCCCTAGAGAGGTACGTAGGAGGGCCTCCCAGGGCCGCTGTAATGATCATCATAGTAAAGCAATGGGCACTTCTGAAACCGTCACAATAGAAATGTCAATAAGGACATGTCCATACTAAAAATGAAAACACTTCAAAAACCATGTCCACAATCACATTAATATACTCTTCTAACCGTGTCCATAATAATAATTTCAACACTTCAAAAAAAATATGTCCATCATAATAGAAATATACCCTTTAATGACAAAAAACATTTCCATAATACTAATATTAACACACACTTTAAAAAACATGTCCATTATAATAATTAAAACACTTCAAAAACCATGTCCACCAAAATAGAAATGTACACTGTGAAAAAATAAATAATAATAATTTGAGTATAAAACACATTAAAAAAAACAGTTTAAGTCGAAAATGAGCTGATAAATCCCCCCCTGTGCACCCACAGCACTTTGGACAGGGACAAGGTGGGAGTGCCCACGGACGGGGAGTCCCACGCCCTGGCATACCCTCCAGCCATCATGGTCTACATCGTGGACCCCTTCAGCTACGAGGAGGACGAGGGCTCGCCCCACTCCGGCGTCTGGACCCTGGGTCTCCTCCGCTGCTACCTGGAGATGCTGCAGTTCCTGCCCCCTCACATCCTCAACTCCATCTCCGTGCAGGTGGGTGCAGATACGCACCTCGCTGCTCCTGTGCTTGGTTCTGTCGGGTTTTGTCGTCTGACGTTATTGTTACTTTTCAGGGCAAAACTGAAAAAAAAGGCTGGATAATCTAGTGGCAGGATAATCTAGCGGCAGGATAATCTAGTGGCAGGATAATCTAGCGGCAGGGTAGTCTTGCGATTTGACTTTCAAACCCATAACCTTTTGACTCCCAGCCCAAAGGATTTGGGTTTTTAACCCATTGTTGGCGCAGTGTCAAGCAAGGTGACTAACCCCTAACCGGCTCATTACTGGCATGTATTTTAAATGACCTGTAATTCACTTTGGATGAAAGACTCAGACACATTCATGGACGGTGTCTGCCTGCAGTGCCATGTGCCACAGCTGGGAAAAAGTGTTTTTCAAGAGAGCTTTCCAACATGTCTTGAGCTTAATGTCTACCGTGCACGTGTGTGGAGGCTGATCCTGAGTCCCTGTTTCTCTGCGTTTCCCCCGCGCTACCTCAGATCATCCCCTGCAGGTACCTGCTCCAGTCAGTGCGCGGGGAGGAGCACCACATCTACGCCCAGCACCTCAAGTCCCTGGCCTTCTCCGTCTTTGCCCAATGCCGGCGGCCCCTCCCGACCACCACCAACGTCAAGTCGCTGACGGGCTTCGGCCCCGGGCTCGCCATCGACACCGCCCTCAAGAGTCCGCAGGTAGACGCCCTTGCTTCCTTCGCGTTTAGCCAAATGAACGTTGGGACCTTTTTTCCGTGTGCTCCACCACACTGCCCTCGGGAGTGTTAGCCGTTAGCCCTCAGATGTTAGTTGTTGACGAACTCCCATCGGGCGATCAGAAGGTGCGCATGGGGAACGCGCGCGCGGGGGGGGGGGGGAATTAGCGTATCACACTGGTGCCGCGCTATTGATGGACGGGCGGGCTAACAGAGGGTGGCGGCGCGCCCGATCGCGTTAGCGGTGGCCTTATCACAGCCTCCATTCCTCCCACGGTGCGACCCCGCGCCACCCGTCGTAACCTCCCCTCCCTGGCTGTGTTCGCAGCGATGCCCTCGCACAAGGGAGCCCAAACACCAGATGGCAGGCAGGGCTCTACCGACGTCCTCCTTCCTCTTTCTTGCTCTCTGCCGGGTCGGCACCGGAGGAGGAGCCGTGTGACCCCGCGCCACCTCCAGAGTTTTCTTTCCATTATCCGCTCGGCCGGCTCCCTGAGCCCTCCCTAATGGGATGGTGGGCTCTGGGTTAAGACAGCAGCACCAGGAGCACTTCGGTTCCGCGGCCCCGCTCAATTGACCCCCCCCCCCCCCCTGCTCATCTCTCGGCCCAGCGCCCATCGCTAGCGCTCGCCCACGACACACAGAGCCCCACGCTGCTCCCAATGAGGTGGGGGAGCGGGGAGTGAGCCTTCACACTGGGAACGAGCCGGAAAACATAGCCCTCCGTTCAAACCTCTTCCAGCACCAGGGGAACGTTTTGCCTTTTCTTCAGGAAACGTATGCTAGTGAGGCTACACGGGAAAAAAAACGACAACTCACTGTAACTGTACTGTGTGTTTACAAAACAAACATAGGCACATTTTTTTTCTGTCAATTAATTTCCTAAGCCTTCCTGGTATTTTTGGTGGATCTGAAATCTATCTTTCAGTTTTTTTTACTTGCGACAGTTTTTTCTTTTGGAGATTTTAATAAAGAATACCTTTTCTGACCTTTTTGATTAAACCTTTGATAAACACCCTATATTAAAATATGATACTAAAATTAACAATGAAACTAATAAAAAGAAACCTAAAAAACGAAGCTTTTGAAAAAAAATCGAAACTAGCAAACCAGCTTTAAAAACAAATTAAACCTCAACTGAAAGTGAAAACCAAAAAGTCAAAACGAAATATAAATGAACACTGCAAAACTGTAATAACCTCGCTCGTGACAATGCATCCCCCAGTCTGGTACACTGAGTCCCCCAGTCAGGAACACCCTGGGCCTGTTCAAACCCAGCATAGCTTTGCTCACAAACACCTCCACAATGTGCCCCGATCTGCCCCCCCCCGCTGTCGCCTCTTAGCAACGCACCGGGCACCGCAGCGACCCTGTTAACCTCGCTCTCCATCGGCCTCCCCCCTTCCCATCCAGAGGCCAGAGTGTCTGCGGCTGTACACGCCCCCTTTCATCCTGGCGCCGGTGAAGGAGAAGCAGGCGGACCCGGGGGAGAAGTACAACGTGCTGTTCGTGGCCTACTGCCTGTCCCACGACCAGCGTTGGCTGCTGGCCACTTGCACCGACCTGTACGGGGAGCTGCTGGAGACGTGCATCGTCAGCATCGACGTGCCCAACAGGTGAGGGAGAGGGGGTGAGAGAGGTTGTGTTGTAGTGCAGTGGAGGCTTGGTTCCCATCCCTGATGTCTGAAGAGCTGGAGCGGTTTACATTTACACTTTACATTTACGTTTTTTTTATTTAGGGTATTAGGCAGACGCTTTTATCAAAAGCGACGTACAGTAAGTGTATTTGTCAGGAGAAATAATGTATCGCTGTCTCTACGGTAAAGATATTCAAAGAAACAAGTGCCAAGCATTTACTGTACCTGTATTCACGCAAAATAATAGTCTCAATGTATGATAATAATAATAATCCACCAGAAACGGTATGTGTTTATCGTGGTCTCTATCCACGACTGTTAATTAGCACGTACGATCAACACTGTTTTCCCTGTTTGTTTGGTTTTCGTTCAAGAACTGTAATTGACTGTAATTAGTTTTTTGGGTTTTCATAATATCACTTGACAATGTCACCCTCGCTGGTGATACTATGCTTGTGATTTTCACAAATTGTGTCAGAAGTAGCAACGCTGTTTCACCCCTACATCAAACCACACTCTTCGAGCATCATGTGTTCAAATGAGAGCCCTGGACCAGCAGGTTGAAGGAGCCTGTTTGCCGAGCCTGTCCTTAAGAGCTCCAAGTTCCTCCGGACTGCAGTGGGGACTGACGGGGGCACCTTTGTTCTCCCTCACAGGGCGCGCAGGAAAAAAGGGTCGGCCAGAGGGCTGGGCCTGCAGAAGCTCTGGGATTGGTGCTTGGGGCTGGTGCAGATGACCTCGGTGCCCTGGAGGGTGGTGATTGGACGTCTGGGGCGGATGGGCCACGGCGAGTTGAAAGGTGAGAGGTCATGACCCGGTCGACACTGACCTCTTTGGCCACAACCCCTCCTCTTGCACAACGTTGTTTGGGTTTTTGTTTTCCTTTTGTTCAAATAAACTGGAGTCGAGCCAGGTGAGGTCGACTACTTAATTCAAACGACTCCACTCTGCCTAAGGAAGATCCAACTGATGTCTTGTTTGGGGCTGTCCCAGAGTCTGTTCAACTATTGGTATTCTTTAAGCAAGTCAAAGTGGCAAAAGGTTGTGGTGGATGTTGACCACAGGAGCAAGAGTGTGCCATACCCGACTGTTTGACTGCGTGTGTTTCCTCCACCTCGTCCCTCATGGCCTTCCTCTTGAACCCTTGTTTCCAGACTGGACCTTTCTGCTGAGCAGGAGGAACCTCCAGTCGCTGAGTCGGCGTCTCAGAGAGATGTGTCACATGTGTGGCATCTCCGCCTCGGACACTCCCAGCATCCTCAGCGTGTGCCTGGTCGCCATAGAGCCCCAGGGATCCTTCGTCATCATGCCAGGTAGGTGTGCCCACGCGCTTGCGTGGGTGTGTGTGTGTGTGTGTGTTTGTGTGCATGTACGTGTGTGTGTGTGTGCGTGCCTGCGTGTACGTGTTCGTGCGTGCGTGTAAACCCGCCACATATTTTGTTTTATGAATGTCGATCAACATTCAGGTTGTGTATTCCGGCGTAGGAAACCATCTGTTTATGCTCAGCAGCGATAAAAAACGATTTCAATCTACAAATATTTGACCCACTCTATCCTTCAACGACAGCCCTCTGTGTGTGTGTGCTCACGTGCGCAACGTGTTTTATGGCGGCGTGTGTTCGGTGATGAATGGCCACTGTGTGTCACACCACGCCATGTCCTCTTCCCTGTCTGAGACAGATTGATGAGCGAGAGGGACAACATGAGTCTCTCTCTCTTTCAGTCACTCTCTCTCTCTCTCTCTCTCTCTCTCTCTCTCTCTCTCTCTCTCTCTCTCTCTCTCTCTCTCTCTCTCTCTCTCTCTCTCTCTCTCTCTCTCTCTCCCTCTCATGGACTCTTTCTCTCTCCTCCCTCACTCCTCATAAAGCATCGGTCCTAACATGTCTAGTGATCTTGGTGTGGCATGACAAAAAGCCTGATCAATCAATCATTCGGGGGGTATAGAATTACCAGTGTATCATCCCAACATCGGTCAAGAATCACTGGAAGTGTAGGGTTGGGGTTGGAGCTCAAAATAAGATGATGAGATAAGCAAAGGAGGGGGGGGCGGGGTCATGTGATCTATCTGGGGGTTGCTTTATGTTCAGATCACATTAAAAACTGCAGAGATTTATGTTCTAGGTTTTATGTGAATTACTTCATTTCTTGGCGACACAATACCATTCAACGAGAATGAGCGATGATAAGGAATGATCGCCAGGCTCTCAAGTAAAGTGAAGCATTAAAAGCCTCGGGACACAAGGGCATCTCCTTGGGACCGTACACATAAATCAGGCGGTATCGTCACAGCCCTTCACCTTGTTAATGCTAATCTCCCCCCCCCCCCCCCCCCCCCCCCCCCCTCGCTGTCAGACTCTGTGTCGACGGGCTCCGTGTTCGGCCGCAGCACCACGCTCAACATCCAGACGTCGCAGCTGAGCACGCCGCAGGACACGTCGTGCACGCACATCCTGGTGTTCCCTACCTCAGCCTCGGTCCAGGTGGCCAGCTCCAACTACACCAGCATCGACAACAACATCGACATCCTCAACACTACCAACGGTACGGGGGGGGGCTCCCCTTCTCCCCCGCCGCCTCCCCCCCCCCCCCCTCCCGCAGCCTGGCCCAGGCTCTGGTGCTCCTCATTGGGCTGTTTTTCCTCCCACATTTTCTGATTTGAAAGGGATCAACATTTGAGAGCTGGGAAAAATGTTGTGACACATTTTTTGTGTTATGTCATAATAATTATTAGCACTTTCGTCTGAATAAGAATCGTCTTTGTGGCCAAGTAGGTTTTCACGTCGATGGAATTTGTCTCGGTTTTTGCTGCTTAACAATACACAAAACATAACAATAGACCAGTGCAGCTTTATGCTTAGTATTTCAAGGATGCTGGCAGCCGAGGAAACTAAGAGTAGGTTTTGAGATGGTCAGGTAGGGAGTTAAGTAGGGGGTGCTCAAAGGATGCCTACAGCAAGACTGCAGACATTGGACCTCGAACCCAGATGCTGGGAGTCAACCAGGGACATTTCCATCACAGAATATACATAACCCTAACCCCAACCCAACATGTTTTTTTTTGAGTTGGCACTCTGGTGAGAAACCCTTCTGGAGGAAAAGGTTGAATGCGTTGACGCGGGTGGTCTGGTGTTTCTAGGTGAGCCGGACCCCATCGGGATCCTGGGCCTGTTGGAAACGGAGAGCGAGCTGGTGGACACTGATATCATCAACATCTCCCCGACCAACTCGCCGGTCCACTCCCCCGGGTCCCACTACCACCACGGAGGGGACGGCAGCAAGGTCAGCCCCGACACGCACGCACGCAAAACCACACAGACCCACATCCACACACACTAACACCCACACACACACGCATGTTCTCTATCTGTTATGATTTTTTTTGGTTTGATTTTAAATGACAAACCCATTTGAAGCCAATAATATACTCTTACTACTTTTTCTTGTAATGTGATATTTTATTACGCTGCACATAACATCGACACAATTCTGCACATTTGACCAGATAAGAAAAAAAACCTAATTGACCTTAACGTGGGAACAAAAAGTCCTGTCCCTTGACGAGTCCGCTCCCTCTTCCCCCTTCCCTCTCCCCCCTCCCTCTCCCCCCTCCTTCTCCTCCCTCCCTCTCCCCCCTCCCTCTCTCCCCTCCCTCGCCACAGGGCCAGAGCACGGACCACGACGAGGTCCCGCTCCTCCAGCAGCCCCTGGCCCTGGGCTACTTTGTGTCCACCGCCAAGGCCGGCCCGCTTCCCGACTGGTTCTGGTCGGCCTGTCCGCAGGCTCAGAACCAGTGTCCGCTGTTCCTCAAGGTACGAGTGCGTGGCTGGTGGGGAGAGCTTCCTCTCTGCGTTGTCTTTTTTACGCATTCGTATTCTGTGATTTTCTATAGCGTTACTGAGACAAAGAGAGTGATTTCTTTGTCCCGCATTTGTTAACCATGTTTAACAAAACGACAGAATGTTGTAATGCTGCGTTCATGGGTGGTAAAATAGTTGCTCAAGTGAAGAGTATACATTGTGTCAGCGAGGAGCTGTTTCCCGACGACTGAATTGTGAATATTTAAGGCAAAGTTGAGTGTATTGTCTTCTGACAGATACTCCCGCATCAACACTGCTGGCATGCCTTACTTCCCTGGAGTCGATGTCATAGGAAGTTCATTTGCAAATAAATTCAAGCGACCCCGTATTATTCACGAAGCTTCACTCTCTTTGTAGGATGAAACGACTCCCTGTTGCCTAGGTAACCAAGCAGCACCGAGCCGTAGAACACGAGTGACAAGTGAACACCAGACTGTCTGTCTGGTACCTTTTAAACCAACATAGTTGATCGTGACTGTATTTCTTTAATGATGTGCATCTTTTATTTTTTTACCGACCACAGTATGTTAGAGATGTGTAGTGTCACCATGGTTACTGAAGGTCTGTTTGTTTTAAACGGTAGAGATCTACATAAAATATAAGAAAAAGGGTGTACACACATAAGATCTGGCGACTTTCCTGTTTGACTTTCTAATGAAAACACTTCATGTAACATTTTAGTCATGTTTCAGCTGGAATGTCGTGACACCACACTTGGGAATCTTCTGGAAGCCCTTTTTAAATGTCAAACTGAGTCATAGCCCTCAGAGCATACTTCTCGACACAGTCACAAACTGTACCAAGAATATACAGCTTGCCACTGATTTTGCTCAGTTTCAGTGGTTACTGTCTCGGCTTTGCGTAGGTTGGATTGATATGTCAGTCGAGGTGTGCTTTCATTCCTCTGTGTGCGTTGTTGTTATGACTTCACATTACGAGGAAAGGAAATGGCGCATGCATACAAATAGAATCAAACCATGAGTGAGAACGTAGCGTCACCCCCCTGCTGCGGTAGTGACTCCCTACGGCAGTCAGACAACTGTGAGCATGACTGTCAATATTTAGATGGCATGAAAAAAAGGTTGGGGAACAGCTGCACTCAAGTGACACCCTTCTCTCTCTCTCACTGTCTTTCTCTCTCTCTCTCTCTTTGTCTTTCTCTCTCTCGCCCACCCTAGGCCTCCTTGCACCTCCATGTGTCTTCAGTGCAGTCAGATGAACTTCTGCACAGCAGCAAACACTCCCACCCGCTTGACTCCAACCAGACCTCAGATGTGCTCAGGTAACCACGGCAGCGCTCTGAAGCGAAACACGATCAAATCAACTTGAGAAATCACTAACGTCCTGCTGAAAATTTTCAGAGTTGAGGTCTGACGTGGCCTTTGTGTGTGTGTGTGTGTGTGTGTGTGTGTGTGTGTGTGTGTGTGTGTGTGTGTGTGTGTGTGTGTGTGTGTGTGTGTGTGTGTGTGTGTGTGTGTGTGTGTGTGTGTGTGTGTGTGTGTTTTTCTCCCACCAATGCAGATTTGTGCTGGAGCAGTACAACGCCCTCTCCTGGCTGACGTGTGACCCCGCCACGCAGGACCGCCGCTCCTGCCTGCCCATCCACTTTGTGGTCCTCAACCAGATGTACAACTTCATCATGAACATGTTGTAGCCCCGCGCCATGCACAGGGAGACACAGGGACACACTCGTGTGTGTGTGTGTGTGTGTGTGTGTGTGTGTGTGTGTGTGTGTGTGTGTGTGTGTGTGTGTGTGTGTGTGCGTGTGCGTGCTTGAGAGATGAGAGGAAGGAGATGGATGATTTTAAGAAAAGGGGGCGGGACCTGGCACAAGCTTTGGGCTGCTGCTATTGGTGTGACAGCCCTGTCCCCCGTGAAGGTAACGCGCTCACAGACAAATCCAAGAAGGAACAAGAGAAACCGAAGAAAAGAAACCGAAAGCCGAATCTACATCGACAATGATTAAAGTGAGAGGATATGCTGATTGGTTGCACAGTCTTTCGTCAGTTTGGGCTGAAGAAATCATGTCTGTATTTGCCAAGTCGTTTGAAGAAAAAGGGACATATGTGATTGGAAATATTACTCAAGAATGGATATTTCATTTTTAAAACCCAAATTACCTTTCTATTCCTTTGGATGATATTGTATCCAAGAGAAATGCCTGCAACTATCTTATTTATTGTAAGTTTCTAAGTGTATAATTTGTCTTATTTCTTAACATCTTTTATATATGAAATGGAGAAGGTTTGTATCACCTTCCGGCTTTAAAGCAATTGGTCTAAGATGTTATCGTCTTAATAAGAAAACCACAGGAAAAAATCCTATAAAAATTCAATACAATTGCAGTAGGTCGCTTTTAGAGTATTATTTTTTGTAATGGAGATGAACTATTTGTATTGTCACAATGTACAGAAGAGTTATGAGTGAATAATTATGTTCCATGCCTTTGAGCATGAAGGATTTACAGCGACGCTGTAGCGACAGAGGACTTGTACAGCAATGAAGTTCACTGTGTCCAACTAAAGAGGTACATGATCGGATATAGTATTTTATACAACACATTTAGACTCAAAAACCAAACGGCAATATATAAATATATATATATATATATAAAATATATAAATAGATATATATAAATGCCATGCCAGCGACAGGTGGTGCGGCTTTGTTTTAGGAATAAAGTGCGTCGAACTTGATACTTTATCCGTGCTTGTGTTCATTGCTTTGGGGAATTATGCGGGATTATGATGTGCAATCAGAGCAGATCACATGGTGGAGTTGAGAGGAACTATTGGTCTGTCTTGTTACTAAGTATCTGAACTCAGGTTTGTTTAGGATTTTTTAGGAAAAGATTTGGAATGTAAAGTGGGAATAAAAGTGTGCTTTTCATCAGATCCCTGTATTCTATCATACCTGTTGCTGAGAGAGAAATGTTATGAATCCATACTTTTCAACATTTTAATGCATGTTTTTTTCGGCCAAAGGCATCTGGCTTTCTGGGATAAAAATTCTAAACCTATGTGCGCATTTTTGTAGGTCGGGTCTGGGTCAAGAAGTCCCATACCCGGTGATCAATAGTGATATCTGACAAACTATCATTTTGTATGGCTTGGATAAGGATTACAAGTTATGAAACTTGGGAAATAGAAATGGGGCCGCTCAAATCTCCCTCCAAGGTCTTCTGAAAACTTGGCAGCCCTGCTGGGTACTCCAGAGCTATGGTTACTCCTAATGGAAAGTGAACATGGTGCCTCTCTATGGCATAACTGAAGCGTTGCATAGCGAAACGATTGCAGCCACAACTTTGATGTCAACATTGTTTCTACCATGTGAAGCAAAACAAGGCTTTCTTGAAACATAGACTTTTTAAATGTGTCATATGCTTTAAAAATAATCCTATACTGTATGGAACCAAAAGTTTAAAATCCTTTTTAGGCTTTATATATATATATATATATATATATATATAGGTTTTCTGAGTTACTGAAAAAACCATTGGTGTAGTAGGCTACATATTACTAACCCTACCGTGACAGCGGCGGCTCAAGTTGTTCCACCCAGGGAAATACTCATTCACCAATGAAAGTCATAGACGTGTGCCTCCAATATCAAAACATTGCTTGAACGCCTTCTCGGCTCCAGGCTGTGAACTTGACCAGCTGTCCGATCAACACCAAGATTACATCGTGCCCCAATAAGGGCACCAGAGACAGCTCCATGGAAACATAATGTAACGCCCGATTTTGGGATTCGCGTCTGTCTTCTAGAGTCAAAGTCGTTCGCTAAAAAGTAAAATTAAATAAATCTCACTTCAAACTTTTCGCAACTTGGCAGCCCTGATTTTAACCATGATAATGATTGAGTTATTTGGGTGCAGAAGTCCCACATATTGAAAATGTAATAAACTCAACATTTAACCGAAGTGTTTGAATCCAGTGCAATATGCCAGACTATGCCATTATACAAAGAGGACGCTTCACTGGCCTATGTTGAAGCTTGGTAAACTTCCCAGTAGGTATGCTATTATGTCAAAACGGATAAGAAAACCATTACCACACGCAAGATAATAATTAAATTAAATTTGCACAACATTCTCTTTATAATTGATATATTTTATTTGGTAATGTTAAGATTTTGGCAAATTTAACATAGCCGCTGTGCCGTTATTATGCCTGGCACTGTTAACCATATATTGATATAATTATAATTTACTGTCTCAATATGGTATCATCATTATTGCAATCATTTGTGGCCCATAATCCACTACCATCAATGCATCCTTCTGCGCCTCTAGTCATTCATATCGCTCACTGCCCTGGCGTAGCACGTTGGGGAGAAATACACTTTTATCTGAATTCCATGCAACCTTAAATACATAAACTTGCGTTAGGTAACACGCAAGATCGGGATTCAGACATTGCAAAATACTAGGACCCTTTTACGAATGAGATTTTTCATTTTCTTTCTCTGCATGGAATTACCACGGCTTTAGTGTCAGTGGCTGTGCAGGACTTGAGGCGCACCGGCAGGGTGTCAGCGCTCAACCCGAACCCGAGGTCTAAAGGCCTCCTATTCATTTTAAAAGCTGTACGGTTATAGCACACCTTCATAACCTCGGTAAGAAAACAATTTCAATTTTACTGTCCGGTTATGCAGAGCCCAATGAAAAATGAAAGTTATGGACAACCCTAGCGGTTTGACATGCCATTATTGGCAGCGCTAGCCTGTGGTTGCTAACGCTACCCTTTTGCTAACGTTAGCTTCAAATGATAATGCATGTCAATAAGGAGCGAAGTATGCTAGTCAGAGCTAATGTTGTCAAGCTATCGCCAGGTACCGGTAAACTCAAGTTAGTTTTAGAACTAAGGATGGCTATAACTGATTTGTGTTAAGATAACCTGCATTTAAGTGAACTCAATACACATCATCTTAACTTTTAGCCTTTATTTAGACCTTAGTGATAGCTATCTGTTAATATTGGGCTGCAGTAGTACTACGCTAGCACACAGAGCATTGGTGAATGCTTACACTATTCATTTATTTCAAGGTTTCTTGTTGCATGAAATTAAGATATAGTCAAACAGCACTGTCGCAGGGTTAGGGTTCATACAATTAATGATCAGAGTTGTATACTAAAATCCTAACGTGTTGTAGTCCAGCTACGTTTCATTCAGTAAATACTCCCAAGAAATGCATCACGTCCCACCCTGACCACATCATGTTGTGTTAATGCTTCCCTCAAGGCTTTAAACTCCTACAGAGATGTCTGACAGCACGGGGCTGCAGTTTGTCAGCCCATATGCCTTCGAAGCCATGCAGAAGGTGGACGTGGTGCGCTTGGCCGCTCTGAGTGACCCAGAACTCAGGCTACTGTTACCCTGCTTGGTTCGAATGGCTCTGTGTGCTCCGGCTGACCAGAGCCAGGCTTGGGCCCAGGATAAGAAGCTCATCCTCCGACTGCTTTCTGGTGTGGAAGCTGTCAACTCCATCGTAGCACTGTTGTCTGTTGACTTCCATGCCCTGGAGCAGGATGCAAGGAAGGAACAGCAGCTCAGGTGAACTTACCATAAGGATGACCACTCTCACTGCCTAAAGGGCTCACACATAGCCTATAAGTTCAGACCCATCTCTCCTCCCTCTGTTTGCCAGAGGTCAGGAGGTTTATGCTAGAGATGGTGTTTGTTTGGCTACAGGACATTTATGCAGCATAAGATGTTTTAAGAGCTTTCCTTTTCACCTTTTGGTCAGTGTGTTTGTGTTATGATGAAAACAAAATCTGTTCAGAAAAAAGTCCCTGCTAAATAGTAAATGAATAATAAATATGATTTTCGGTTAAACTCTCCTTAACGGTTGTCATATTGGCTATCTATAACTCTCTTGTAACCCCAAGTGAGTAAACCTGAATAATACATTTTGAAGAATGGGGGGGATTCTTGGTATTCTTGGCATTTGGCATCTTTACTGTACAAACAGTGATGTATTGTTTCTCTTTCTTCTGACAAAAGTACTTATTGTAAGTCGCTTTGGATAAAAGCGTCTGCTAAATGCTCTAAAGGTGAATGCCAATGTTTTCTTCCAAAAGACACAAGGCTGGCGGCTCAAATGCTGAGAGCATCCTGGTGTCCCAGCTTCAGCACGGCCTCACCTTGGAGTTTGAACACAGTGACCCGCTCAGAAGACTGCGCCTGGCCCTCAGTGAATTGCTGGCCATCATGAATAAGGTACAACTTGATCTAAGGTGCACTAGAATTAAATGAATGAAAATAAGGTCAAACTAAAACTGTACGTCATTCTGTTACCAGTTACTTTTTTATGCATTTGTATGTGGGTAAAATGTTAGTGGCACACAATAAAATGTATGGGGCCACAAATACGTTTTGGAACAGATCGAACAGCAATGATCTACATATATTTTGAATAATAAATATTTATTATTATTTTTTATATTCTATTTTTGGTCACACATGAAGGCAGAGTGTGCTAAGGTTGGAGCCCTGTCTATGACAGGGAAAATGTTATGAGTTTTCAAATATTATTAGTTTCAGAAGTAAGGTGAATTTATTGCTCAATTTTATATTGATGTATCTTCTGTGTTGTTGTGCAGGTGGTAGACTCCAACGGAGAGTTTTTCCTGAAGTCGTCGGAACTGTTTGAAAGCCCCGTCTACTTGGAAGAGGTTGCAGATGTACTCTGTATCCTCCAAGCAGGTACATTCAGTGTATACTAGAGTTCACTTAGTCCTTCTGGTGCACAGTAGGGATGTGGGGAAGATATAAGATAAATATCTTTATTCTAGAAAAATAAGATCAATCATCTGTTATTGTACTCCAAAGCATGACTTATTTGTGACAATATGATTATTCTAAGTATTGTAATGAACGCCTAGTTTTATAAAGTCCCTCTACCGTGATTCACATCGACATTGTTCTGAATGATGTTTTTTTAATATCTGAAACAACAGGGCTCATTTTCGGGTCATTTCATGTTGATTTAGGACCCAATATAACCTGTTCTTTTTGCTGCACTGATCTCCCCAGAACTGCCCTCCCTGCTACCCATCGTGGACGTGGCGGAGGCTCTTCTTCACGTCCGCAATGGCGACTGGTTTCTCTGTCTGCTGGTGGCCAACGTCCCCGACAGCTTCAATGAAGGTACGTCGGCATCTCTGGGAACAGGCCGGCCCGGCACCTCCCACTCAGGGCTAGGGGATACGAGGAGCATCGTATGTGTTGGTGCACTTAGTTGGATCTTAGGTCACCTCAGCAGAAGGATCCAAAATGGCCATGTTGCACTCGTATGGTGTATTTCCATTATACTATACTGGCACGGCTCGCTCTATATCAGCGATCTAATGGTTTGATATATCGTCCAACGTCCAGTCTTGAGACCAAGACTGATCTTAAAGAAACCTGTCCTATTTCAACCAGATATTTTGTTTTGCAAGAGCACATTGTCAAACAAACATCACCCTGGTACGCTTCTATTAAACCTTCATCACAGCTGTTCGCTTCTATTAAACTACCATAATTCATTACCCTTCATAAGGCTTATAGGAACAAACAAATGATGTCGAATCAAGCTGTTGAGAACCCTAGCAATGCTCTTTGTGCATGTTGATGTGTCTCAGACACAAGGACACACAGTTTATTGCACTTTTATAGGTCTATATTCCTACAATTTGAGACGCAACTTCTCGCTCCAAACAGCGACAAGGGTTGACCTCCGCAGCGCACTTGGAGGCGGGTCGGTCACTTCGGGCCGACCTCGGAGATGGACCAGCTCATGCGCGGCACAGTTTGGTGTGTTTAAACAGGTAGTGGAAACGTAATTCAGCGCGGTACACTACGGCACGGGACGGCCAAAAGTGCCAATGAAAACGCCATTAGCCATGCTTTATGCACCTTTACGTTGTCGTTCCTCTGCTCCTTTACTCAATGTGTTCACCACTTCTTACTCTTGTTATTTTTTAATGCAAGGCCTTGCTGTTATCCCAGTCAATGCTACAGATTTATGATTAAACTGATGAGGTTTAATTATTGTTTAGTCAAGACCCACAAGACCAGTTCTGTCTGTTTTATAGGACACATTAACAAGAAATTGATTGCGTTGATTTAGTGGTGCATTATTATCTCACTGAGGGTCACCACTCAGTATTCAACTGCTTATTATTTTGTGCGTTGCATCGCAGCCAAGAGATCAGTGAAATATATTAACTCTGTTTCTGGAAGAGGCCAGTTTTTTTTAATTCAGATACATCTGACTTTTTCTTCAACAACGTGATGTGTTTATTTATTTAGCTTGACGAATAACCATCTCATGCAATCTACCAGTTGTCATGGTGCATATTATCAAAAAGTATCATATATGAAAATACAATCTTATACAGTTTTAATCCGTGTCGAAGAGAACAGAATAAGTCATGCTCTGGGCAAGGCTATCTTCTTGGCGTTGCTGAACATTATTTGCAGGGCAGTTAAGTGAGCCATCGTTCTTTCCACATTATGCCATGAGATTGAAGGCTATGAGGCCCTATGGCACTTAATGCAGAGTGCATACAAATTTCCGATCCCAAAGGCACAGATCACACGATAAATGAAAAAAGGCTAAATGTGGAACTAATCTAGAATCATGTGATGTAGCGTGCTACTGAGTTTCCGTGTATCTAATTCCGATGCAACTAGGGATGTGTGTGAGGAATTGATTACTCGAGTACTCCTCGTTACAAATTAACTCGGTTGGTGGACAGGCAAACTCGATCTTGCATATACACACACAGACAAGTTTTCTGAAGCAAATGTATCAATTTTCTGTGTGGCGCTGTCACACTGAAATTGTACTGGGGGCGAAAATTGTACCGCCTACGTAATCCGCGTTCGAAAATTCCAAGCCTGCCTGGCAACGGACGATCGCGTCGAATGATGAGTACTAGGAAGGTTCATGAACATTCGCGCTCATTCATTGAGCGTCACAAGACGAAATAACATTAAACAGATAACACTTATTTTACAAATGACATTTAGTAGCGTTGCTAACTTTATATTTGTATTGTATTTAATTGTTTAATCGCATTTAGCTAGTAAACCGAGGGTATTAACACAAGCTAGCTAGACTATGATACACTTTAAACACTCAGTTTACTAGCTAAATTCAATGCAATACAAATATAATATATAATATCTGGTTTATGTTATTTCGTCTTTGGCAACATGAGCGAGAATGTTTTTTGAAACCTGCCTGGCAACGGACAATCGCGTCGAAAGATGACTTAATGTTTTAAACGAGTACTCGATTGATCCTCGAGGAATTCATTCGATCACTCGAGTTTGGAATTTACTACTCGTGCCCATCCCTACTAAATATGTCTTAATACATTGCAGAACCCTAATCAAAATGATCTTAATTCATAATCTTAAACTGAAGTCGTGCATAATTGAATCAGGTCTCCGTGACCATTTGAAAAGCAGCCTTTGTCAACAGGGTAACAGAGTATTTCCATTATTTCACATGACACAGCATTCTTTCAGGGCTTCGATAATAACTATAATCGCGTCACACCACATGGAAATCTTTATAAACATAAGTCCCGTCTATACAGTCAAGCTTATTACCCGTCATAGTCTGTCCTGTGCTTGTAGTGGCTGGGTAGGCTGCATTGGGACCTCAGTCTAAAGGCTCGATTCCACCGGACGCGTTACGGCAACGTTACGGCAGCGGCACGTCTTGGCCGCGGTCAGGTTCCACTCTAATCAATGAGACCATTTCCACCGGGCGCGGCTGCGGAACGTCTCAGCAACGTCCCAGGAGCGGCTCGCCGTGCCGCAGCGCTATCATTCCGTAGCATTTCTATTTTTGCCGCAAGCCGTTGCTGAACCGCGTCAATTTCAACAGAGCAGATCGAGCAGGGCAGGAAGAGAAAAAGTAAAAGCCATAGAGCATCCTGTCAATTTTCAAAATAAAACACAATACTCAGCTCATCACAACGTCATTTATGTACCAAATCATCCTTTTTATAAGGGCAATGGCCGGAAGGACAAAGGGTGGCATTTAATTGCAGTCGTTTTGGGAGTGGAAGTTGAGTACATTAGGTTTAGGATTATCGCGTGATCTCGCGTGAATACGGCTGGCTCGCAACGCACGTTGCGCTGCCGTAACGCGCCCGGTGGAAATGCAAGCAGGGCAAAGTCGCGGCCAAGACGTGCCGCAGCCGTAACGTTGCCGTAACGCGTCCGGTGGAATCCCCGGGTAAGAGGAAGCATCGTTGTCTTTCCCCCTCCAGTCTGCCGAGGCCTGATCAAGAACGGGGAGCTCCAGGACGAGGAGAGCCAGGGGGGACGGCGGCGGACGGAGGCCCTGAGACAGCTGTGCCAGATGAACCCCTCGGAGGCCCTCAACATCAGAGCCATGGTGGTCAGTCCACAGTCTACTTCCCATTTAATCACTTCTAAGAGGATGCTCAACACACACACACACACACACACACACACACACACACACACACACACACACACACACACACACACACACACACACACACACACACACAGAGACACACACACACACACACACTCTGACTCCACTCTCCGTTAGGGCGGAGAGCGTGTGTGTGCGTGTAAAAAATAAATAAATAAAACCACTGTTCTCCCGATGCTAGGTGTGTGTCCAGCTCACTGAGTCCTGTGTGTGTGTGTGCGTGTCCTCCAGGTGGAGGAGTGCCACCTCCCAGGCCTGGGCGTGGCCCTCACCCTGGACTACAAGCTGGACACGGCGGACGAAGCGGTCAGCCCCCTGGTGGCCTACATCAGCGGCCTGCTGCTGGGCACCCACAGCAAAGTGCGCACCTGGTTCAGCATGTTCATCCGCAACGGCCAGCAGGTACGGCCTCCCCCCCCCCCCCCCCCCCCTCCACCCACTGTGTTTAAAGATAAGACGCCGCCGTATTCCTCCCTGCAGTGAAGCTCCGCCGTTGCACGCTGCATCACAGTGTAGCGCTAAACAAACAGAGCATAACAAGCCGGGGGAAAAATAAGAGCTGCTGTAACTGCCCGCCTCCTCCGAGGGTAACGGGCAATCAACCTGCAATAACCGACCCATAAATTGGCTGTTGATGCCGCATCCCCCGCCTGTCCATTTACCGTGTGGTTGTGCGTGTGTGATTCCAGCCTGCTAGAAAAACCGAGGGCAGCCCAATGCGTCCATAGAATTTGATACCTCCCTCTGATCAAGTAGCACGTCCTTTTTGTGGCCTAACCCAGCGTCTATCCTTTGTGCCCTGCCGCCCTCGTCCACCCGTTGTGTCTCCGGGCGTGTCTCTCCCTGCAGCGGAAGCGTGAGAGCAGCTCGGTGCTGTGGCAGATGCGCCGGCAGCTGCTGCTGGAGCTGGTGGCCATCCTGCCTCGCTCCCGCAGCGCCCGGCAGCCGGACGAGGCGGGCAGCATGGACGAGGAGCCCGGCCCCGGGTACTCGGGCCTGCGGGAGGAGCACGTGGTGAAGGCCAGCGCCCTGCTCCGCCTCTACTGCGCCCTGATGGGCATCGCCGGCCTCAGGTACCCCCCCCCCCCCCCCCCAGCCGGATCAACTCCCGCCCGTCCGACAACTAGAACCGAACAGTGTGAGGGTAGTTGCAGGGGTTCCCACAGCACTTTACATCTTAGGCTTAAGCGACACAAGCAGCACACCCCTGCTGCCTTAACTACGACAACCCCAAAAAATAAAAGAAGAAGAAAACCTTCACATTCACACTCTGTGCATCGATCAGGCTGCATGGCAACAGTCTGACAGCCTGCATGATAATAAGCATAAATGGTCCCCCCCCCCCCGGTCAGACAGTAACCCCTCCCACCCCCGATCTGACGGCCAACCCCACCACCGTAACTAACAAATTTTCTGCGGGCAACCCTGTAGTGTGTAGGGTGAAGTGTTATTCTGCCGATAAACTTGAAATGTATGAGATGTACGCAGGCAAGGAATATGTATTCCGTGTGAAATCTCGAAATGTACAAAATATATACGGGTCACGAAAAAATAATTCCGTCTGTGAACCCGAAATGTAAGTGTATATATACAGGTACTTAATATATACAGGTACCAAAATGGTTTCTGTAGGTACAAATATATACGGAATAAAGGTAGTGAAATGTCTGTGTCAAATGTACCCAATTGTAGAACTATAGTTTTGCCCTTGCTTGAAAAAATAAATGTCAGGAACCATTTGAATGAGCTTGATGGAGCCGACCCACGCAACAGTTTGGAAGGCTCCTTGGGCTTTTATTTTTTAAGGAGCAGCTGTCTTTTAGAATAACATGTTGTGACTCAATGCCTGCAGGAAGACCAGGGGTGGGCAATCATAACCCAGTCGCTGGCTGGAAATTGATAGATGAGGAGCCACTGAAGTGTGTGTGTGTGTGTGTGTGTGTGTGTGTGTGTGTGTGTGTGTGTGTGTGTGTGTGTGTGTGTGTGTGTGTGTGTGTGTGTGTGTGTGTGTGTGTGTGTGTGTGTGTGTGTGTGTGTGTGCGCGTGCGCGCGCGTGCTCGCTCCTCCCAGGCCGACCGACGAAGAGGCTGAGCAGCTCCTCCAGCTGATGACCAGCAGGCCCCCAGCGACCCCTGCAGGCGTGCGCTTCGTCTCCCTCTCCTTCTGCAAGCTGCTGGCCTTCCCCATGCTGGTCAGGTACGCTGCCCCCGCCTCCACCACCACCACCACCGCTCTGTTATTTTGAGTTTAGTAGACTCACATCGAGTCTCATGGTCGGGTTCGTTGACATCCGGCCAGTGTGGGATTCCTGCCAAGCTGGCTGCACACTTTGGCTCCCAACACCTTCCTGTGCTACACAGTGTGTGAAACGTGTGTGTGTGTGTGTGTGTGTTCGTGCGCGTGTGTGTGTTTTAGCACCCCAGAGCAGGAGCAGCTGATGGTGATGTGGCTCAGCTGGATGATCAAAGAGGAGGAATACTTTGAGAGGTACAGGATCAAAACTCCATCCCTTCCGGTGTGATTTACTTTGATATATAAATGAGGAAGTCCTGTACAGACGACTTGGACTCACTGCTGATCGCACATCATAGGATGTGGTTAAGCAGCCATGCATAATAAAACGAGTTGGTGGAGACCAGGCACAGCGGGATGCAGAGTGAGGGTATGCATGCTTGGCCACGACCCCTGCCAACAGTAGCATGCTAACCAGTCTCTTAAATAGGAGTTGTTTTTGATGTGTTGGCTAGACATCTATAATTGAATTGCTGTCAGTGCTTTAACACTTGTTCAGGCATTTCATGCGTGATTTATATGCAATATGCCATAATTATTTGAATGTGATGACTAAAACATGTCCTTTTTTTTTAAATATATTCTATAACATCCCATAATGCAACAAGTCTAATGTAGGATTCTGTTTTGCTCACTATGTACGCCCAGCAAAGCACCTGTTTGGTTCCAATCTTTTTGCTGTCCAACATGACAAACCGTCCTCCCCTCAATATGAACGTTGTTATTCTCTGTGCTGACCTTCCCTGTGTTCGGCTTTATTGCGAGCGGTTTTGAAAAGGCTTGTGAGATGAATCGCTTAATTGAAAGGGCTTCATTAAAGCAGGCCGGGAGTGCTGGGGTGCGGGCGGGGAGGTCAGGTGGCTCGTGTTTGTTTGAATACTCCTTGGAGTCTTACGCTGGGGTCGCTGACATTCAACCCATACTTTATAATGACGGCTGATGAGGAATTTCCATTTTGAAATGCAGAGCACTTACCTTTCTTAATCTGTAAATTAGCCTTTCATCAGACGTATGCATATTCCCACTGTGTGCGTGGGTTTGTGTCCGCCCGCCCGCGTGCGTGTGCCTGTGTGTGTGTGTGTGTGTGTGTGTGTGTGTGTGCGCACGCGTGTGCCGGGACATATGTCCGATTGTGTGTCATCGTGCGAGGGAAACGTGCGTCCCCTGGCGTTGGTAAATCTGTCCTCCGCTAGGGCAGTGAACAAACACACAGTTTGCCATCGTCGTTAAAGGCGCCGGCTGGCGGATCGGGGAGATTAGAGCGCGCGCAGGTGGGTGCGTGCGCAGGTGGGTGCGGGCGCCCGCCACTCGCGACCTAATGACTTTGGTTAAGTGGCAGCCTCTCTTAGATGTAGGATTAGAGGCTCTTTCATCTCATTTATTTTGTGTTTCATTGCGGGTGCTCATATGTGTCCTCATCCTCCTCCTTGTCCTCTCTCGCTGTCGCTCCCTCTCTCTCGCTCGCTCTCTCTCTTCTCAGCGCCGCGGGCGTCGCCGCCTCGTTCGGAGAGATGCTCTTGCTCGTTGCCATGTACTTCCATAGCAACCAGCTGAGCTCCATCATCGAGCTCGTGTGCTCCACGTTGGGGATGAAGGTATGGCACTAATCAATACTTGAGTCTGCTTGGCCCGGTCAGTGTCTCCCTTCCTCCTCCTCCTCCTCCTCCTCTTCCCTCCACCCTCCTCCTGTTCCTCCACTGCAGCAAGCTGTAGTTTAGCAACACGTGCACTGCGCCCCGAACACACGTGCACCCGGCGCGCACGCGGCGTGTTACCAACCCCGGCCCCGTCGTGGACCCCGTGCTCATTTCGGCGGGGTTTATTAGTTATTAAGTGCGCCGTTGTTTTGCTGCGCGCCTGTGCTAAGTAGTTCCGCCCCTGCCTGTGTGTGTTTCCTCTCCTCCAAAATGTGAAATGTAATTGGATTCCGGGGCCAGAACCCCCCCCTCTGGTTTGCCGCCGCTCCCCCTGGGGGCAGTTCATCAATCCAGCCCTGGGCCTGCCGCCTGGAATTAGTTCTTTTTTCTGAAATGTGGATATGACGGCGCGGCTGGAAACGCCAGCGGTGTAGCGCGCGGGAGGGCTTTCTACCGGGTGGTCCGCTCTGTGGATGATCTCTACAGCCTTGTTGTCTTCTTGTTTTTCTCTCCTCATAGATCGTCATCAAGCCCAGCTCTCTCAGCAAGATGAAGACCATCTTCACTCAGGAAATATTCACCGAACAGGTGCGCAAGCAATTCCCCCAATTCACCGGCTTAGCGGTTCACCGGTAAATTAGTTCAAGCTCTTTGTAAGTAACATCTGTCGTTTCACCGTAACACCGTAGTTGGTCAGGTTTTCCCCGGTCTCTTCCCACTCACTCACTCACTCACTCACTCACTCACTCACTCACTCACTCACCCCCTCACTGTACATCAGGTGGTGACTGCTCACGCGGTTCGTGTGGCGGTGACCAACAACCTGAGCTCCACCATCCAAGGCTTCCTGCCCATCCACTGCATCTACCAGCTGCTGCGCAGTCGCGCCTTCACCAAGCACAAAGTCTCCATCAAGGTAAGCAGCCCCCGTCCACATCTGTGGATGTGTGTGAAATACCCAGTGATGGTAAAGGGCCTCATCCGGTGAGCAATGCTTTGAATTTGAATTGCAGAGTGCTCGGATTGTTACCCCATGAGAGTGTATTCAATCGTCAAATGATGATTTGCTGAATGACTTTGAGTAAGCCAAATGAGGTGTGTGTGTGTTGGGTGCCAGGACTGGATCTACCGTCAGCTGTGTGAGACCACCACCCCGCTGCACACGCAGCTGCTGCCCCTCATCGACGCCTACGTCAACTCCATCCTCACGCCGGCCTCCAAGACCAACCCGGAGGCCACCAACCAGCCAATCACGGAGCAGGAGATCCTCTGCGTCTTCCAGAGCACCACGGGGGTGAGTCGAATACACAGGACTGGATAGTATAGCAGCTAAGGTGATCGACTTCCACCTCAAGCTCACTGGATTCAATCCCCAGTTGTCTGCTCCCCCAACCTGTAGGCATCCATGAGCGAGACGCCTCACCACTGAATGCTCCTAAATGTTCATGTGCCTCATTCACTTTCCCTAAACATCCCATCCTGAATAGAGACATCTGCCCAATAAAGAAATACTACTGTAGCAGCAGCAATATAGAAGCAATAGGAGCTGACGGTGTGCTGATCTCCACGTGCCAGCAGCACCCTCTGTGTTTTCAGATTACAAACAGGGCGGCCAGACGTTTGTTATCCAATCCCGGTAAGTGTGACTCTGGCTAGGGTCCAGGGAACCGATCCTCATCCAGGGACGTTAACTTAAGATTCACGGTGTGCAGTGGCCCTCCCAGCGCCCGCTCTATTAGGCAGGTGGTGTCTGCTGCCTCTTGAGTGTTTATTGACTTCCTAATAAGATATAAGGGGAGTCTGTTGAATTGAATCCCCATGATCTGATTACGTCCAATTTGAACAGGATGCCGGGGTTAGCCATTCCTGGGAATTGTTCCTTAAGCTTTGCGGTGTTTAATCTGCTGGTTCTTTTCCTCGGCGCAGTTATCTAGAGCCTTGAATTGCAGACTTACCGTTTTAAGCCCTTTAGAGAAAGGGGCTTAAGAACGGTTTGACTTGAAAAGGCCCTTTTTATTTTGACATCTGCTTCACCCGGTTCTCCACTTTTCAACCCGCAAAGAAACGCATCATGTGGATAAATGTAGTTGTTCTTTACTCTGCTGTTGACCGGATGATCCCTGCAATGCCCAGAAAAGCCGGTCAACCCTATAATGTTGATCTTGCTTTCCTCTCTCTCTCTCTCGCTCTCGCTCTCTCTCCCCCCCCCCCCCCCCCCTCCCCCGTTTCTGTCTGTCTGTCTGTCTGTCCCTCAGCACGGGGAAGGTGGGCGAGGCCAGCGCCAGCGTCACTCCCTCACCCCCCAGCTCCTCATCCTCTACTACATCCTCTCCTACGAGGAGAGCCTTCTGGCAAGCACCAAGCAACTGGGTGAGCACCAGGACCCCCCCCCCCCCCCCCCACTGCCAACACACTCACTCTCTTTCAACTCTCCTTTCTCATGTCCAAGTCAACTTGCCCCCTGCTGCCTCCTTCCTCCTCCTCCTCCTCATGCTGGATTATGTGTGTGTTCGTGCGAGCCCGTTTGGCGGGAGCAGTGGGAGGAGGGGGCGGCGGTGACAGCTTTTGTCCTCTGTAAAGCTGTAGGAAGTGGCACTCACTGGGGAGCCGACTGTTTAGCTCCTTGGCCGCCCTCCCCATGCCTCCCTCTCACTCCCTCTCCCTCTCTCTCCCCTTCTCACAATGCCGCAGCAAAGGCACGGCCAGCTCACCGACTCCGACAGCTGTCGGTGAGCAGCTGAGTGTTTGCGGTTCACTTTTGTACTTTGTTTGGTTCATCCGATGTCCTTTCACAAGACGAGTGCTGTTCCACTCTCTCCCGCGACACGACGCCCCCCCCCCGCTCCCCTTCTCCTCGTCCTTCATTAGGCCAAACCTAAGTGCGTGTTTGTGCCCTTCCTCTTCGCTAATTGCCGTGTTTACCCGAGTGCTCCCGCCGCCTCCCAGGGAAGGAGTAATGACGCCCATCAGCGGCGCTAATGAACCCGCGTCGATGAGAAATCACCTCCACCGTTGGCAGTCTGTCAGCTCCCCTTCATTCCTCACTCCGCACCACCAGGGCTCTCACCCACCCGTCTGTCCGTCTGTCTGAATGTCTGCCCTCCTGTAGCCTTGATGCAGAAGAAGCCCAAGTCCTACTCGGCGGCCCTCATGGACCACATCCCCATCAAGTACCTGGTGACCCAGGCCCAGAAGCTGCAGCAGGAGCTGGGAGGTAGGAGACCACAGGGCCTAGACCCCCCCCAAACCTCTGGCAAACGTACCGGTGTGGCTGGACGTTACCCCAGTGTATTCATTGGACTATTTGGTCCATTGGTTCTTCATCAAAAAACGACTCAAAGATAGATACAGCTATTTGCGGAGCAGGTTGGGCTTAAGCATCTTGATCAAGGATGGCTACACTTTAGTTGTGTGTACATTAATCCTTAATAGACATTAGGGATCGCACCCAGTACCTTTCACCGCGGAGTCAAACACCCTAACCACTATTCTAGACTACCCTGCTCTCCAGAAGGGAGCTCTGTGGGTTATCATCCCTGTTTGTGATGCTTACTGCCAACTCCCCCTCAACCGGCTCCCACAAATCCCCCCCGCAAAAGTATCCCACCGCCTCACCGCGGCGTCTCCACCCACAGGGCTGCACTCCGCCCTGCTGCGGCTGCTAGCCACCAACTACCCCCACCTGTGTCTGGTGGAGGACTGGGTGTGTGAGGAGGAGGTGACGGGCACGCTGCCCCTGCTGCGGCGGCTGATGCTCACCAGCAACACCTGCAGATACACCCCGGGACAGCTGCACGACGGTAGGCCGCCTGTTTAGAGTCCGGGACAACTTCGGTTCTGTGTTGTTGTTGTTGTTGTTGTTGTTGTTTCGAGTTGACCGCTCAGCTAGAATTCAGTGGTGTGTGTAGAATCGTCTCCGGACAGCTTGTTCACCGCAAATAGATGGATACAAAATGCAAGATCTGTTTTGTTTTATTGTTGCTAAGAAGAGTGTGATACGATTGCTACCCAAAATAAACCCTTGCCAAACGCGTGTCCATAATCCAATTACAATTTTACAATTTGGGCATTTAGCAGACTCTTTTATCCAAAGCGACTTACATCGGTTAATACACACATTGACCCACCGACGGCAGAGTCCACCATGCAAGGCGACAGCCAGCTCATCAGGAGCAGTTAGGGTTGAGTGTCTTGCTCAGGGACACATCAACACTCTGCTAGGAGGAGCTGGGGATCGAACTAGCAACCATTCAGTTACAAGACAACTGCTCGACCACCTGAGCTAAGCCGACCCCAATCCCCTAATCCACTCTCCTGACCCGCAGCCTTCCAGATGCTCCCGTCCAGCGGGCCCCGGTTGATGCGGGTCCTGGAGCAGCTGACCCTGCTCTCCCCGGGGGACCTGATCCCCTACGCCGAGGCCCTGACCACCAGCATGTGCCTGCTGCTGGAGCCGGCCGTGCCGCGCCGCGTCCTGCAGACCCTCAACAAGCTGTGGGTGGGCCTGAACACCGTCATGCCCCGCCGGTAACTACCTGACCCTGGGCCCGTGAACAGGGGCGGTGGAACACAAAGGACACGCTTCTCTGTTGGAAAGTGCTGCACTTTGTGTTATTCTAACATTTAAATGGGTAGTTATTTAGCCAGAATTGTTTGATTGTTTTTTGTTTACTTGTATTGTAAATGCTTTTGAAAAAGAATGATCAAGCATGGAGAGCCAGGAGCGGCTTGGAGCTTGTTCCTTTTTCGATGCATTCTTGGATGGATATATCCGTTTTTTTAGGGAAAAGGGAATACGAGGCGGTGTGAACATTGATGTTCATGCACACATTAGTCACTTTGATTAAGAGTTCTCTGAAGTTTCTCGGCAACCGTGCCAGTCCTATCCTCTCGGATTACACTTTAAACCAAATAATGTCATTATCCGCGGATGAAATCACACCACCGAGCTGAGATATAAATCATGGTTATTTTCAGTCCTGGCCCCGTCGATGATTAATCACGCTGCCGCTCATTTGAAGTCCTCTGGCCCAAACAGGAAAAAAGAGAGAGGAAAAATCACATGAATGGTATTGAATGCCGTTTCCCTTTTGGTGGACGGTTGGCCTGATTATTGAATATCCTTGAATATCAGGTTAAGCGCTGCACCCTGACCGGTTGTCACAAAGCCTTTGGGGCCTTTGTGGAGATGTTATGAAATGACGGTTAATGGGTTTGAAAATGCGGCTTCCATCAGCAGTCGATGAAGATTACTACAGGAGAGGAAGAGAGAGGGTGGAAGGGAGAGAGGGAGGGAGAGGGTGGAAGGGAAAGAGAGAGAGAGGGTGGAAGGGAAAGAGAGAGAGAGAGAGAGAGAGAGGGGGTGGAGAGAGAGAGAGATTTCTCACAGGTTCAGGGAGGAACAGCCTACCATAGGCAAGGTCCCTATTGATCCACATAAGAGAGAAAGGGTTGAAGAGGTGGTGTTGAGCAAGGGGTTAGGGCTAAGGTGGAGTGGGATGGAGGCGGATGTAATGTAGGTGAGGGAAGTCATTGTAGTGGGCACAACTCAGACCCTGACTCCTGGCCTCCGCTCCTATTGGAGCTTCAGCTGGCACTGCGGGCAGCCCAACGGGATTCGCCTTTCCGTTGCAGTTGGTGTGCGTGTGGACTTTATGTATCTTATTTTTTAGGCAGATTTGTCCGCTTTCATTAACAAAATCATGTTGGGTGGTTGCCTCATTTAAGTATGGATCATTTATGTATCCATAGTTAGCCAAAAGTACTCATGATTAGGGTATGGTAGGGGGGGATTCAGAGTCGAATCGTTATCACCGGCAATATTTCCCACCCGGGTCTAATAAAGTCTGAAGCAGCTCATCTTATCAATAACTAACTATGAATCTCAGGATTTTTAAAATTACAACAAATGTTTGCACCGACCCACGGTGCCCATTCCGTTTTTAATAGCAAACATAACCCATTTTTCGATGAAATATATTTTATTTTAGCTCACCTCAGAAACAGTTGGAGCCAAATTAAACCAGCATGGCTGCAGTTAAAGGAAGTTCATTAGCATTTTTTTTAATATTTTATACTTCATTTCGTGCGTGTGTGTCTCTGCGTGTGTGCGTCTGTCTCTGCGTGTGTGTGCGTGTGTCTCTGCGTGTGTGTGTGCGTGTGTCTCTGCGTGTGTGTGTGCGTGTGTCTCTGTGTGTGTGTGTGCGTGTGTCTCTGCGTGTGTGTGCGTGTGTCTCTGCGTGTGTCTGCGTGTGTCTCTGTGTGTGTGTGTGTCTCTGCGTGTGTGTGTGCGTGTGTCTCTGCGTGTGTGTGCGTGTGTCTCTGTGTGCGTGTGTCTCTGTGTGTGTGTGTCTTTGCGTGTGTCTCTGTGTGTGTGTGTGCGTGTGTCTCTGTGTGTGTGTGTGCGTGTGTCTCTGCGTGTGTGTGCGTGTGTCTCTGCGTGTGTCTGCGTGTGTGTGCGTGTGTCTCTGTGTGTGTGTGTGTCTCTGCGTGTGTGTGTGCGTGTGTCTCTGCGTGTGTGTGCGTGTGTCTCTGTGTGTGTGTGTCTTTGCGTGTGTGTGCGTGTGTCTCTGCGTGTGTGCGTCAGGTTGTGGGTGATGACGGTGAACGCGCTGCAGCCCCCGGCCAAGCTGCTGCGGCGGCAGACCTACACGCAGAACGACCTGATGGTCGACCCCCTGGTGGTGCTGCGCTGCGACCACCGCGTCTACAGGTACACCACCACCACCACCACCACCACCACTGCGCCACGCCCCTCACCCGCTGTCTGCCTCACCCACACATCCACCCTGCGGGCCCGGGGCCGGCTGTTTGCACAAAGGATAGATTACTCCACACTCCCTCTGAGCGGGCCTCTCAGACGGTGGCGTTTGGTCATTTGTTAGTTTTGTCTTAGTGTACGACCCACGCGGTGTCTCCTTCCGCCTCCCTGAACATTCATCGTGGTTAGCGTTGTGCAAAGCCGTCCTGATTATGAGGTGTCTGAGGCGGTTTGGTCACGCCACGGCCTTCGTTTCAAGGAGATGAGTCGAGCCGTACGGGGTGATTTACCCCGCTTTATTTTTAGATCAAATATTCAGACTGATCTGTGATGAATGGGACGCAAGGTGAAGGATGACGGGTGTTAACTGTAGCGCCTCCCTCCCTCCTCCCCCCCCCCCCCCACCCTCCCCTCAGATGCCCCCCTCTGATCGACATCATCCTGCACATGCTCAACGGCTACCTGCTGGCGTCCAAGGCCTTCCTGCACTGCCACCTGAAGGAGACGGCCGACTTCGAGCGGCAGAACCAGACGGTGTCCAGCCTGGGCCTGGCCGGCCAGCCCGACTCCCCCGAGGTGACCCGCGAGGAGCTGAAGAACGCCCTGCTGGCCGCGCAGGTGAGCCCCGCCTCCCGGGCATGCCGGCCAATGGGACGGCTGCCCTCGGCATACCTTCTCCTCTGCGGGTTTAAACCTAACCCGATCCCTTTTTTTTGCAAAAATAATTGTATTCGTTTTAATGCATTTTTTTGTATTACATATTTTATATTATTATGTTTCGTATTTTACGTTCTCGTATTATTCATTCATTTAAATAATATTGGTATAAGAAGTTAATATAATATGAGCAATTATAATTAATTGTGTTGACTTCAAAGGGCCTTACTGTGTGCGTGTGCTGCTTATGAAGAGCCCTCTCTGTGCTCTATTAATAAGCCTGGCTGTGCGTGCGTGTTGCCCCCAGGACAGCGCCGCGGTGCAGATCCTGCTGGAGGTGTGCATGCCCTCCTCGGAGGAGCAGCAGCAGCTGCAGCCGGGGAGCCCGGCCGAGGGCCTGGTCCGCGGCGCGGGGGGCCGGAGGGGCCCCGAGGAGGCGGAGCCCGAGGGAGGCCTGCTCAGCGACCTGCGCGAGGTGCAGTGCCTCATCTGCTGCTCGCTGCATCAGATGTTCATCGCTGACCCCAACATCGCCAAGCTGGTCCACTTCCAGGTCAGGACCGGGCGTCTCGTAGCATGTGCACGGGCTGATTCTATTTACCCGTTCTCCCCAATGGGGGACGACAAAGCTGGCTTATGTCTACTCGGATACTACTATGAATAAACTCACTCTTGGCAAAACTACTGGGAGTGTGTTTTGGCAGATCTACTTCTCATTTGACACTGGTTTGATTTAAGAGTACAGTTCAATGTTTATCGTCTTTCTCGCTGTGCCACCCGCTCGCTTGGCCAAGACGCCCCCCCCCCCCCCCCCCCGTTCCGTTTCTCCGAGCTAAAAGGAGCGCTCGACAGGG
Organism: Gadus macrocephalus; assembly: GCF_031168955.1. Lineage (NCBI taxonomy): Eukaryota > Metazoa > Chordata > Actinopteri > Gadiformes > Gadidae > Gadus > Gadus macrocephalus. The sequence continues at coordinate 20,730,825 of NC_082388.1, read as the reverse complement.
TCGGTTCGCCGGTGTCGGTTCGCCGGTGTCGGTTCGCCGGTGTCGGTTCGCCGGTGTCGGTTCGCCGGTGTCGGTTCGCCGGTGTCGGTTCGCCGGCCACTTATCTCGTCCCCGTCTGCTAACTCCTCCCCTCTCTTGGCTGTGGATGTGTGGCGTGTCTCCCTCCAGGGTTACCCTCAAGCTCTGCTGCCCCTCACCGTGGCTGGCATCCCCTCCATCCATATCTGCCTGGACTTCATCCCAGAGCTGCTGGCCCAGCCCCAGCTGGAGAAGCAGGTGAACCCCCCCGCACCCCTCAACATCCCCACCAACCAGTGCCTCTTTGACTCTGAGTTGGCCGGCAGACATTGGCATCTGTGCCAGGGCCTTTCTTTGTTTTTAGAACCTCACTTTACTATGAGTGTATGAGTGAAAGAAGGAAACGTGTCAACTTTAACTGTGTGTGTGTGTGTCCGTCCGTCCGTCCGTCCGTCCCTAGATCTTTGCCATCCAGCTGCTGTCTTATCTCTGCACCCAGTACGCGCTGCCCAAGTCCCTGAGTGTCGCCCGCCTGGCCATCGGTGTCATGGGCACCCTGCTCACAGGTCTGCCCCCCCCTTCCTCTCTTCTCTCCTCTTTTAACCGCCGAAGGATTCATATTGCAGGGTTCTGCAAAAACTGAATCCTGGGGAGATCCCTGGATCGTATTGCCATTGACTTGGACCAAAGCGTTTGTCGTAGTCTCTGGGAGTTTGTCTACCTCCTCGTTATCTTTTCAAACGGTATTCATTTAAACTGATCTCAAGATATTTACCACTGTGCGGTCCTCACTGCACTTATTGTTCTGGAACGGTCTTCAGTTATTAACCAAGGCGTGTTCTTAGTCTACGTTTTCCTGCCCCCTGCTGGTCATGAGTGGCCGGTGCGGCCCATGTTGTTCCCCTCACCAGCACCGTCTCGATTGCTGTGGTGAGTCCCTGCATGCAGGCGCCCTCATGTGAGCATGTCTCCCATCCCTCCTGCAGTGCTGACCCGCACCAAGAGGTTCTCCTTCTTCATGCCCACGCTGCCCTGCCTGGTGGCCTTCTGCCAGGCCTTCCCGCCGCTCTACGACGACGTGGCCGCGCTGCTGGTGCAGGTGGGCCAGGTCTGCGCCTCGGACGTCGCCACCAAGGCCCGGGACATAGACCCCCTCATCGCCCGTGAGTCCTCCTCCCCCTCCTTCTCCTCCTCCTATTTTCCCCCTCCTGTTACCTCCTCATACCTCCTCTTCCTATCTCCTCCTCATGTCTCCTCCTCCTACCCCCTTCCTCGTCCTCTTTCTCCGCTTAACACCTCCTCCTCTTTCCCTCTCCTCCTCTTACCACCTCCTCCTCTTTCCCTCTCCTTCTCTTACCGCCGCCTCCTCCTCTTTCCTCCTCCTCCTCCTCCTCCTCCTCCTCCTCCTCCTATTGGTAGGTGCCAAAAAGAGTGAGAACAAAACAGTGATGATGGGCTTATGAAACTCGATACTGGATTTCCCACTCCATTGAAATGCAAACGTTTCCAGCTGCCATATAGAACGGGTTCTTTAATTCAGTTTCAGGTGCTGTTGAGAGCGTGTGAGATTGGTTTAAAATATAAATGAAATGAAGAGAGTATGTGAGCCTTTGTATTTTACCTTGAGGACCTGGTTTAGAGTCATCCATCATAGTCCGCCTCGAAGGCGTCCGTTATTGACATTGGCTCCGTTAAACGGTGTCATCGCCCGCCAAGGAACTTTTATTCTGAAGGCTCGTAACGGCAAACAACGGCCTGGACGTCATCCAAGGCTTTGATGTCGCTCACCCATCTGTCTTCCCCGTCCCCCGGCCCGCAGGACTGCAGTACCTGAAGGAGAAGCCCCAGGACATGTCGCTCCCCGGGGGGGGCTCATCCAAGCTGAGTCTACCCCAGAGGACGGCAGAGGAGCTGGGCCGCGCCGACCCCGACGTGCAGCTCTGCTACCGCGTGGAGGCCACCTTCATGGACATCATCAGCTCCAGCCTCAGGGGACTGTAGCTCCAGGCGGCACACGGGACTCTGGCTGTCAGGCAAAAGGAGCCCCTCCCCCATCCACCACCAAGCCCCCGCAGCCTAGCGCGGCTGCTGGTTCAGATCCCCTCCTCCTCCACAAAGGGTCAGTGGCAACAGCCAATCAAAGTTCAACGCGAGCTCTCATGGGGTTTCACGTCCCATTCGACTCTCAGGCCTGCCGTTCACACTGTACTCGGACTGCTCTTTCCTCGGTGTACATAATGTACATTTTAGGTCTACGAAGGTGGAGTACTACAGTGGGACTCTGTACGGCGCAGTGTTCTTCCTCAGTCAGCACTGAGGAAGTGTAAGCCCATGTCGTGTAAATAATGAAAGAATACATGCGAGTCGTTTCTGAGACGCGTGATGCGTGTGCGCTTTGTAATAGTTTGTAGAAATTGGATTACAGGTATTTTTTTAACGGTCTGTTTTCTTGACCACCCTTGTCATACTTTTGCTGAACGTCATACACTTTTTGTCCGTTTTTTTTAAAACCACAGCCGTACGATGATCTGAACTTTCCATGTGTACAGCTTTGTTACTGTACGTGTACTGTATTTGTTTTGTAATAAAACAAAAAATATTGAATAACATCAGTTGTGGTGTTCTATTTCTTTGAATTCAGACCTTTATATTTTGGTAACTAGATAATTTCCCTGACAGTTTGAGCACAGTTGTACCTCTCCCTCTGATTGAAATTAATCGAAAGCCCAATTCAATGTAGTCTACTTAAGTTAAAAGGCCTTAACGTGGTAATTTCCCAAAAGCATTGCGTACACCAGAGGGCGCTGTTGCCACACGAAAGAAAGCTCCTGTATTCAATGAGCTCCACATTTATGGATTTCTATGAGCAAAGTGGAAAGGAAAGGTATATATTTCTGGTGTACCCAAGTTGCCTTTGGATATTTATCTGATAACCAATGGTTTACTCACAAAGCACCTGCACTTATGGAATAAAGAGTTTTAAAAAAGCATTCAAACCAAGATATGAAGCATAATTAGACATGAAATGGTTGAGATGCTTATTTTATAGATTTTCCGAACAGTTGTACGGTACACAGATCGCAACTTCACACAGCACCGTTTATTCTCTAACCAATATAGTATTCGCTTGACCTGTTGAGTGGAAAGAAGCCCTCCAATGAAACCAAATGAAATGCAGTGCGGCATCGATGACCTTCAGAATCACTTGTAATGGCCGACCCGACCCAGCTCGGACACCCCTCATGATGACATCCATCGTAATGAGACTCGGGGGGCTTTGATGCTCAGAGGCCACGTTCCAGCCGTTGCTGTCCTTTCAATAAGTCAAGCGGACAGCTTTCGTGGACGGCAACGAGAGATGGACGCCTTGCAACGCTGTGAGCAGTTCATCTTCTCTACAATCAGCCGCAGGAGGTGGAGCCAGGTGGCCGAGTATACGCTACTCTCAGGATAGTGCAGTGGACGCTGATACGGTGTACGACTCCCAGGCAAATGCTACTGGGTTAGATTCCCAACCCACGTCCACTGTCTACCTGAAGGCCTTCCTAATTGAGATTATCTTTGTTTGTTCATGGAACAAGTTACAAGGGTCATCAGGCAATAGCTCAGGAGGTAGATTGGGTTGACTGGCGACCAGAAGGATGCTGGTTTGATTCCCGGCTCCCCCTTGCTGAGCGGCGAGGTGTGACTGCTCCCGACGCGCTGGCTGTTGCCCTGCGTGGTTGGCTAAGCCGCTGCGGTGTGTGAAAGTGTCAATGAATGGTTGTAAGTCGCTTTGGATGAAAGCATCAGCAAAGTCCACCTGAATGTAAAATGCAAAGAAATGTAATGGCATCTATCTCAATTCACTGTTTTTCTACTTAGATTCAAGTGTCTGCTGAACAATGGAGGGCAACATGCCGGCCAAAGAGGGAGGCCTGTGAGGTTACCACGATACCTCCAATAATTACCATCGATCTGGACTTAACATTGACCTTAGAGTCTGCAAGGTAGCAGAGTGGAAAATAAACGTTAACGAGATATGCCTGAGCCAATCAGAAGGTCCAATTAGATGGAATTGGTTGCATGTGTGTTAAGGAGGACGCAACAGATGAGCACCACTGAGGCAAACGGAGTGAGAAACCCAACAACAGCAGGATCTTTGATGCGGATAGCAGCCACACATTCTTGGGGGCTGGGTACAGTAAAAGCAACTGCAGAAAGGTCAGAAATAAATTAATTTTTTGATTGCATGTGTTTTCTCAAGAGGTGCACGTGATGTAAAGCCTAGGCTAACTGCTACACTTCTAACACACATGCTCACTCACTCACTCACTCACTCACTCACTCACTCACTCACACAGTTCTCTCATCATTAATTCATCAGAAACTTCCTCCATGAACATTTAAGAATTACTAGTGGTTATTATAACGGTATCACAACAGTGAGAATAATCACTGTTGTGGTTCTTGTGTTCATTATTTTCTTTGAATAACAAAAACAACTTGTGTGCATAGATTTAATTATGTTTTTGCTGGGGGCTTGTTCATGAACCAACAAGGGACATGTTGAATACAAAATCGTGACAAATTTAAGCCCAGTCTGGTTCCCAGGCATTTCCCACTTCAGTTATTGTGATAAGCAACGCGGCATAAGGCTTCTCTTGGTTAAATACAAAGCAGCTAATAAGTTCAATCATAAGTTCACAGCAAAAACATTCTTCCTGCTGTGTCCCATGTTTGTTTTGCATTTCAAAACCAACTGTGTTGGAAGTATACAATCAACAGGCTGGCACATCAACTTTGTCAACACATTTATTCAGTCCCTTGCAGCCTTGGCGGCGTTGGTGTCTGCTGTTGTAACCACCAATTACCATTCTATGAATACTCTGCCTGTGATGTGCGTTTATGTGTCGTTCTTGACAAGAAAGAGAACTGTGCACGATTAGCTGTTTGTGCCAGAATAAAATCAAAAGACGTAACAAACAATTGAAAGCCAGTAAAAAGAAATACGACAAAAGGAGTTGTCGGAGCAGGTGTCAACACAGCGTTTGTTGCAAATGAAGAAAGACAGAAATAACAGACACCACCGCTTTTCTTATCGCTTCTAAGCATGCCCAAGAGGGTAGTAGTAGAGTAGTATACTTAAATGAGGCCTTAATACGTTTAGCTTGGTGTAGAGAGAGACACACACACACACACACACACACACACACTTTTAACTACCTGGGGCTTCTGAGTTCACGTCTATTTGCTGCTGATTACTCGGGGGGGGGGGGGGGGGGGGGGGGCAATAAAAGCATAGCCCTTAAGAGGCTGCTGAAATCCCACTTGAGCTCGTTACAACAGTCGACGTCGCCTCCCGGTGGCCACGCTCGTCTCTCTCTTGTGAAGAGAGCCACTCTGGTGAGGACACCACGTGTTGCACAAAGAATAGCGCGCACAAACAATGGATGATTGATTGCACCTAGACGGGGCGAATGGTGTTTATCGGGGCAGTGTTTGTCGTCGGCTGCATTGTGCCCATAGTGTGGCATTGATTATTTTTGTGGATTTGGTTTCGGGTCTTCAAAGGGTGCACTCACACTAGGGCTAGGCCATCTGGCAGTGGCCGTTGGCCATTTTCACACCTAACCGTGCTCAACTGGCCCCAATGTTCTCTGGCCTGCATTCACACTAGACAGTGGTTCTCAAACTATGGTACGTGTACCACTGGTGGTACGCGATGCGCTATCAAGTGGTAAGCAGAGGAATTCGATTTTTTTTTTGTTCAATTAAAAACAATACTATCAAAATGAGATCATGTCCTCACTTTCTGTGAGTGTATGCGTTTCCTTGTGTCTGTTCTAGTGCTACCACTTTGTTCAGCTGAAAACAGCTAACAATGAATCATATTATTTTTAAGAATAAATGTGCATATGGCCGCAGGCCTATCCTACTGTTTGTTATATTTTATAAAAATAAATAATATTAACATCTGTCATAATGGTGGTACTTGGGGAGACAAATATTTTCTGTGGTGGTACGCGGTATAAAAAGTTTGAGAACCACTGCACTAGGCCATCTGGCCTGGCCACGGTAGGCTCTTGTACATACGTCATCACGGTGAATACGTCATCACCAAATGTCCGCTGCATGGACCATAATAAAGTCTGCCGCCAGTCAGAGTTTTAACAACAATGGACAACAACACAGAGAACACAGTTTGCACTTTGCTGAGTCTGTTGCTTATTTGGATATATGTTTACCGTTTAATGGGAAAGAAGGCTCGTCGCCTTTATTATGTCCATGGTCGTCCATAGCCGTGAGTGTGCGCGTGCCGGCTCACTAGCATCTGTACCGTGGCGGCCCGTACCGTAGCAGCACACCTCTCCCAAGTGGCCAAGTTGGCCACACTCACACTGGCAGATTTGAGCATGGTTAGGTGTGAAAACGGCCAGGGCCACGGCCAGATGGCCTAGTGTGAGTGGACCCTAACTCAAATCAGATTTTTCTTTTCCATATGAACAGATAATTTAAGGATTTCTGGGCAGGTCTACATTCGGCAAAGAGCCGCCATCAAAATATGAATGTGAGTAGAATAGCGTTGTCTGGCGATGAGTTTGCTTGGCCTGCTTGTTTTCTAGGGGCCATAATGATTTAGATGGTGTATATATGGCTGGTTTTGGGCCGGAATGTGTGGGGGGGGGGCCAGCGTGTGTGTGTGTGTGTGTGTGTGTGTGTGTGTGTGTGTGTGTGTGTGTGTGTGTGTGTGTGTGTGTGTGTGTGTGTGTGTGTGTGTGTGTGTGTGTGTGTGTGTGTGTGTGTGTGTGTGTGTGTGTGTGTGTGTGTGTGTGTGTGTGTGTGGAACATGTATACTTTGTTGCGGTTCTCTAGTGCTCTCTCTTTATTCCCTCCTGCTCAGCGGGAACAGAGCCGCTCTGCATGATCAAAGAACAGGCGGAGGCGAACGGGGAACGGGAGTCCTGTCTTAACATCTCCTCTCCTCCCAGTCTGGGCTGGCGGCTCCAAGCGGAGGAGATTGATTAGACGGACCCGGGGTTCACGGCTTTGCGGCTGTTATGTCACGTTCAAAACGTGTTTAACGGAGGAACAAAAGGGACGACAGGAAACGCAATTAACGCGTTTCCTGTCGCCCCCGGTAATGTTTAACTTTCACTTTCCCTCTATCTCGAGCGGAGAGTGTCCGGGAAATGCACGCGATTGAAAAATTATTTGACGGCGTGTCGGCGACGTATTTACATTTTGTTCTTTTAAAGACACAATTTATTATAAGAGATGAAGAAGTCTGGGGAGAGGAGGCGGGGGAAGCTCCTCCCCATAGGCCCTCCACCGCTCTCAAGAAGCGGAGACGGTCGCGCCAATTAGCCGCAGACTTGTAAAAAGAGCCGAGTTTCAGCAGGTAGGTAGACCTCACACTTTAAATTGCCTGGTTTCAAGATGTTCCCAGCAGTTAGGAGCATGTTGGCTTCCGTGCTCGGTGCTTCGAGCTACAGCAGAAGTGGGGAATATGCCCTTTCATTAGCTTCCTAAGACTCTTGGGGAACTGGTGTTGATAGGGAGAAGTTGTATAAAGCGAAGTTTTGTCATCCTTTTTTTTGTTGTCAACTTTTAAGGCTCTTATGACTTTCTGTATGTTCTCAATAGTGCTGATCATGATAATGGGTTTTCTTTTAAATTACCTCTTTAAATACATCCTTTCAGCCCCTGTGGTGAGCAGAGGATTATGGGATATCTGTTGGCGATGCGTTGGCATCCGTTACCATGGGCACGTTGTCGTTATTATGCAGCAGCAACAGAATCCACCTGAAGTCCTTATTACCAGAAACCTTCGTTGAGGGTTGACCGTTTTTTCTTGACCCGAGAAATCAATAATTTGTTATAAAATAACGACCGGCACAGGGGGAGAACCGAGTTTCTTTCCTTCAAGAGGAGAAATGCAGGGTTTTTGTTCTGCAAATAGATCACGAGAAGTAGGTTGGGGCGGCGGAGAGAGTTTCCGTCCCACATTCGATGATGACTACGGAAACAAGTTTTCGAGAAATGCAAGGGGTGAAGATCGACGGAGGAGGCGTGATGAAGGATTAATCACCTTGGCATCCTGCTCGCTCCCTGTGTGTCTTTTACTGTGCAGGGCTCTCCAAAGAATATGTACAACCTGCCCCATTTCCTCTCCCAACTTTATCTCACCGGCCCTTATCTGTGCTCGTGAGTTACGGTAAACCCAGGCACGGCTCAATAAAGAGTGTCGAGATTTATGGATCAATTTTAGGCCCGCACCTTTCGATCGATTACGCGGTAGTGTCGGGCCAAAGGACAGTGTTCCAAATGACCGGGTTGTTAGCCGTCAGCACCCCCCCCCCCCCCCGAACAACAGCTCCCCCTCACCACATCCAAACACCACGTCACCCAATCCATTCTAGTGGTGTGATAACAATTCACTTCTACCGAGGGGTCTCGTCATTTATGTTGTAAATAAGAAAACAAAACAACAAAGAAAATAATTATGAATTTTGATTATGCTCATTCTCTGTGCTGGGCCGCCGGGCTCTTGTTGGGATGGTGCGTATTGATTGGCCAGGTGAACACTGTGTTGAGACTCCGCTTATTGCCTTTTAACGAGCTCGGCTATTATATGCATAATGAATGTAAAATGCCCTAGATCGATCCGGTGTGTGTTTGTGTGTGTTTTGCACTAAAGTACAGCCTCACCGGTAATTGCATTCGTTTCGGTTGGCCTGTCATCCGTTAATATTCAAATCAGCGGGTGTCCAGCGCTCCTGATGTTCTGCTCTCACACTGAATAGAAAGTCCTAAATCAAGAGGTACACGGTATAACGAAGAGGTACACGGTACGACGAAGAGCCACACGGTACGACGAAGAGGCCCACGGTACGACGAAGAGGCCCACGGTACGACGAACAGGTACAAGGTATGACGAAGAGGTACACGGTACGACGAAGAGCCACACGGTACGACGAAGAGGCCCACGGTACGACGAAGAGGCCCACGGTACGACGAAGAGGCCCACGGTACGACGAAGAGGCCCACGGTACGACGAAGAGGCCCACGGTACGACGAAGAGGCACACGGTACGACGAAGAGGCACACGGTACGACGAAGAGGCACACGGTACGACGAAGAGGCACACGGTACGACGAAGAGGTACAAGGTACGGCGAAGAGTTAAACGGTACGATGAAGAGGTTCCCCGTTTGATGGAGAAGTACACCGTACGATGAAGATGTACAACGAAGGAGACTTTGTCGCGCGAGTCATTTTTTTATAAATACTCTCGAGGGTAAAATAAAAACCCAGCCTTCCAATGGAGTGGCTGTGAAGGAATGTCACGGTTGCCTTCCCTTCACCTTACCTTTGCGCCATAAGCTCAGTTGTGACCCCCCCCCCCCCCCCCCGAAGAGCAGGTGTATTCAGCTGTGAAATTGTACCCCACCCCAGCACCTCCCCATATCTGACACATAGACCCCCACCTCCACCACCCCCCTGCTCCCCCACATCCATCTCATCCTCCACCCATCTGACATGGTTGAGAAATGCTCTCTCTCTCTCTCCCCACCCTCCAGCCTATGGTTTCTCAAACGGCCCCACGCTTCAAGTTGAGGTCGTATTGCTATGCAACAGTCATCACACACACACACACACACACACACACACACACACACACACACACACACACACACACACACACACACGCACACACGCATTACCTTCCACACCTGAACCACTGACAGGTCGTGGCAGCGGCGGGCGGTGCGTTGCTGTCACCAGCGGTGCGACAGCGGGCTGAACGCTCGCCAAGAGGAAATGAAAAAAAAGCCACCCTTCTTCCCGCCCTTGCTGGCTTGCACCCGGGGGAATGTGACTGAGATGTAATAAAGCCGTTACGTGTGGGGGAGGGGAGGTGTGTGTGTGTGTGTGTGTGTGTGTGTGTGTGTGTGTGTGTGTGTGTGTGTGTGTGTGTGTGTGTGTGTGTGTGTGTGTGTGTGTGTGTGTGTGTGTGTGTGTGTGTGTGTGTGGGGAACACATGCTAGCAGGAGACAGTTGGCGGTACGCGGTAGAGCTAGCCTCCGGGCTAACGCTAAGCAAGTGTTTAGTGGTGTCTTGCATGTCTCCTGTGGGATTCACCTTATGTCTTGCCTTCTCTTCATTTTGCCCCCCCCCGCCTGTCAGAGAGGCTTGGTCGCTCCATCAGCTGCCCCTCTGGACGGGGGGCCAGGGGAGGGGGGGGCAAAGGGGACAAAAGTTGGCCCGCAGCGCTGTACGTCGCACAGGGTCTGTCTGGCCTCCATACTGTCGTTGAGGGAAGAGCTGGGAAGCATGGCTAGAGGCTGTGTAGCCTAGCAAGCCGTTTGTAAACGGGACAGTTTACAGTCTATTCAGTGCTTATTGAAGGGTATTGCATTGGTGTTTATTTTCTCTTTGCACAAGAGCGTGGATCATAATGCGCAACACAAGCTTTATTCTGCCGTGGCATTTTAATCTGCATGAATGGAAACATTGAATAAATGGTCAATAATTGCTTAGGGACATGTGACCGGCGAGTATTCGTTATACTCGCCTAAATACAGAACGAAAAACGATGTGAGGCACACACTCACACACACACACGCACACTTATAAACCAGGACACTTCTTCACTTCAATGTCCCTGAACACTCCTACATACCAAATAAAGTACTGCAAACGAGGGAAAGGCTAGCGAGACAATCTCTGGTCGTTGGCATAGCAACTGGGAGCCTCTCGCCCCCCCAGAATGCTTGGCCCCGGCTCGAACACGATAGATTTACCGATCCTATCACTTGATCTGACCGCTGGCCGCATTCCCCGGCAGATCCGCCAGCGAGGGTGTAGAAGGCCGGAAGACACTGAAGGATTTCCTGTGAAAGCCTCGGAAGCCCTTTTGTAACTCGCTGTGTGTGGCAGCTTCCGGGAAGCCTATTACACACCGTTGTGTGTGTGTGCATATATATATATATATCCCCCTTTTCTCATCCTTCAAAGGAAGCCCGCCGGAGAGCAGGGGCGGGAATCCAGTGGAATAACAACAGGAATTCCACTTTGGGTATGATCTCCGAGGACCACGCCACCTGCCCCTCCCCTCCCCCCGCCACGGCCGTCGCTGACACCAATGATGATGTCCAGTGGGAGTGATGATAGCGTTCTGCACCCCATCATCCATCCCTCGCCATCCAGCTCCCAAAACACACACACTTCCCCCCCCCTTGCCACCCTGCTCCCCCCCCCCCCCCCCCCCCCCCACACACACACACACACACTCATCACCCCCCCCCTCGTCACCCAGCACCCCACCCATACACACACTCATCCCCCCACCCCCCCCACACACTCATCCCCGCCTCCCAGCACCCCCACAACATACACACACTCATCCCCCTCCTTGCCACCCAGCTACCACCCCCCCCCCCCCCCCCCCCCCCACACACACACACACAATCATCCCCCCTTCACCGCCCAGCTCCCTACTGCAATCCCCCATACACACGCTCCCTCCTGGCCTCTCCTAAATGATCGACTTTGGAGGAAATGAAAGAGGGGCCGGCCGGAGCGAGGGGGACATAATGGAGATGGAGAGATAGGAGCGCCTAGGGAGGGGGGGGGGGGGGGGCATGGAGAAATTATTACAGCGAGCTCCTGACAAGACCTGCGTTTGTGTCAGAGTATTATGAATCGAGACAGCGGGTGGGTGGGTTTTGAAGGCAGCCAGGAACTCACTGGAAAACGCGGAGACGCCAGTGTCGTCGTTGTTGTCGTCTTTTGGTTTGAAATGCTTAATCTAAGAAGTTTGGATGCGCCTCAGCAGAGACCCAATGAGGCCGGATTTACATTTTTGCTGCCGTTTTCAAATGGAACGGGGTTAGTTGCATTGTACGTGGGAGAATAGAAATATACAGAAATATCATCTGGAACATGTAAAGTGTTTTTTTTTATTTTCTTCAGGGACCCTCACATGGTCACACGCACACGCACACGCACACACACACACACACACACACACACACACACAGAGAGAGAGAACGTGCCAGGTGGCTTCTTGATTTAATTAGCACAAAGATGCACCAATTAGCTGTGATGGTACGTTAGCTGGTGTTCTTCATCGTGGCTCATGGCAAACTCACAAGAGCCCAGTTTTGCATTTTCTCTCGGGAAAAGAGTAGATAGCAGTTGGCATTTGATGGAGGATTACTATTATTCTTATGTACTTTTACATTATGTTACATTTCCGTGAATTCTTGTAACTTTGTTACCTGCCTGCAACCCGATCCATTTGGCTTCGATCAATTTTTCACGGATTGCATTTATAACGGTGTATTCCAGCATTGTAACGCTATGTTTTCGCACATAAAACATCATATACTAAAAGGTTTCTTCCCACTGTGTCTGACTCTCATTGCACATGGACCTAAAGTTCTGCGAAAGATATGTGTTGGCGGGTGTATGTATGTGTGTGTGGCCTGACCTGACTGTTTTAAACGACCCCGCGTTATCAATGTGTGTGATGGTTGAACAGTGGAGCAGGCAGGCTCTTTTACAGCGCTGCCCTGATCGCCCACTCTCAGCACCACCAGCTGTGGTCGGCGGCTAAATGGCTCCACAGAAGCTAATGGGTGTACCACGGTGCACTCCAGCCCTGGTGGAGCCCATGGCAGTGGAACGGGTTCCAGTCCTGGGTGGTCCTTTGCACAGGTTTCCCGTTTCACAAGCACATTTGGAAGGTGAGCCGCAGGTTACGAGCACTGGATCGCCCAACAATGCCATATTTTATTAGTGACTTTGAGTGGTACCGCATTGTAATTGATATTGAGGTATTTACCTTTTGTTGGTGTTCGACCAGACTGTGTTGGGAAGATAGGCTGTAAAATGGAAAAGAAATTACTGTTTAACCTTAAATTACGGAAGTTGTCCACTCTTTCACATTTTCCGTGATTATACTAATTATGTTTTATCATCTACTGTCAATCAAATTCCTTTGTCCAGACTTGGTGGCATCCAATGGGTTTGTCATACGGTTGTTCGAACGCTTTAATTAAGCTGAGGTGTGGGGGTGCGCGTGTGCTTCTGCACCCGTACATCCTTCTCATTAAATCCAGGGACATTGCTGCGATCAAACAATGTCCTTCTAATTCCCTTCAGCCTTTATCTCCATCAATCGTGCTGGGATGTAATTGCAATTTTGTATCAGACTTCATCGCTCTGACATTTCCCACACACGCGCCTTATCAAGAATACTTTCACCGTGCAGAGCCTGTGGTAATGGAGAGTACAATCTGGGTCAAGAGTACAATTACATTTGACACGAATGACCTTAATAAACGTGAAGGTATTTGAACAATGGCCCTGTGTGTGTGTGTGTGTGTGTGTGTGTGTGTGTGTGTGTGTGTGTGTGTGTGTGTGTGTGTGTGTGTGTGTGTGTGTGTGTGTGTGTGTGTGTGTGTGTGTGTGTGTGTGTGTGTGTGTGTGTCAGACTTTTTGGGGGGTTTTGGCAATATGTTCTCATGCCTGTCAATCTGGCAGTCTCCGTCGGTCTATCTGCCTGTCTGTCTGTGAATGGGCACCGTGTACACACCATACCACTGCACCGTCTCTCCAGCCAGCCCTGTTTCCCCAGCAAGGCCCTTCAAAGGACACCATCAAAGGCTGTCTGACGGAGCCTGGCCGGGGCTTGCCAATTCCAGACGTGAACATATGCTCCCTACTGGGGGGGGGGGAACGCGGAGCTGGGCTCGGACACCCAGCACAATGGGGACGCACGGGGAGACAACCCTTGTGTACATTTTATGTTCATAATTATTCAAAAACAGCTGTTGTATCATGCCAGATGAGGTGCCATGGGGGTGGTCCAGGTGTTTGGATTTGCATACATGTAGCACTATTTAAATAGGCCCTTGAACCTCACGTTGTTGTTGCAGTATTTGGTGGGAAGGTGTTGACTTTAACACTGGGTGGTTTACATCTCTTGCCTTTGGGGGGTAGAGCCTCTTCTGGAATGGTTGCGAGGAAAATCCTCCGGTGGAAACGGAACAGTTGATTTCAAATTCAGAGGTTCCGTTGTTGTGTTGTGGTGTGTATTCACATCAGGGTTGAAAAGCCCTTGTCAATCGAAAAATTAGAAGAGGAGTAATTGATTGAGAGTGCTACAATTATGGTTTGTCACCATGAATGCATCATTTTCCTTAGTGAAAAAATACCAAAGAGCCAAAATCCATGATGATCCAGACTCTTACAAGTGACGATTTGGCCAAGTTGTTGTTTGCTGTTTGGTTAGTAATGATTTATATTTATATTATCAAAAATGAGTTTAGTTTTCTCTCCTTCTACATGCTAACGTTTAACAACCTTTTGAAAAACATAAAAAAAACCACCAAATTAAGTCCATAAATTCAGTGGCAGAATCAAAAAAGTGTTAATTCACATTTGTTCATTTGCTTCTTTCAGACCCCAATTGCTTTACAATTAGGAGTCTGTTCTCTCTCAAGGCTTCAATGATCTGGCATATGAGTCACTTAACCTACTGCTTTTCACAGCCTCTTGCTCCTATTAGTAGCAAAGGCTTGCTTCTTGGAGTCTTTTTGTTATTTATGTCTGACAATGTTTGGCAAATTTTGTAAGAGGGCTTCAGTTTTTAATGTTGCTCAAGTCAGGACCCTCAAACCGTTTAAAATGTATGCCTCACAATTTATGGCTCTTATTATTTATAGGGCGTGCGTTGTGATCAAAGTGTTGCCACCGGATTGCAATACATCTTTTTTTGAACCTACTGGATTTTAAATTACTCCTGAAAGTTGAAGGAGTCAATTTAGTACTTTGTGAGCATTCCTGAAGTAAAGGAATACTCTTTGGGGAAATAAGGTTGTTTTCCACTCACCTGTAGTCAAACAAAGCAATGCACCATTTTATTTTTTTCATTCAGCCAGTGCTCGATTCGATTGAGTTAGCATTTGATAGGGTTAGCCATAATCAATCTATTGTCCGCAGGTGAGAATAGTCAGTAACGTAAAATACAGCATTCCATGTTCTGAAAAGTAAATACATTTTAGCCGTTTCACTCATAAATCTGGGGAACAGGGAATCTTAATACAAAAAAAAGAAGGATATTCTGATTCATTGAAGTAGGCTTATTTAGGCTTGACGTTTGAAGACTGTGTTGTCTGATCTTAGTCGAGTTATCTATCTTAATTTTTATCCCGGCGTTCTGAGCCCGTTGCCCTATTAAAAATCCACCAGCAGCAGCACCTGTCTGCCACAAAGTGCTTTCTCTTCTCAGGCTCCATGCACGCAGCGATGAAGACGAGGGTCCTCCCCAGCCAAAAAACCGAACACACCGACGCTAGCAAGAACATAAAGCGAAAGGACAATCAAGCCTTGAATATCACATGTGTGGTGACTCACATCTGTGCTGCCTCACGTCTGATAGCAGGGGTCTGCTGCTATGGCGGCTACTGCAGTGATTGAGAAGGGCTCTTTACACGACGAAACCAATTAGGGAGGAAGAAATTGGACTGACTAGAAACTTTGAACAAAAGCCACGGGTGTTTAGTAACAATACAAACCTTAGGGCAGAAACAGAAGTAAACAAAAACGAATGACGAAATAGCGGTTATTATCTTTTTGGTTCTTGTGATTCACATGCGTCATCGATTGACCTTGATCATGTCTGATATCATCTGTTTGCCTACATCCGAGGACTTGTGCAGCCTAGCTTTATAATATATGCTGGATGGATGGCACACCAGGAGCAAAGGCCTTCTGGGAACAGGGAGTGGGGCTGAGTAGGGGCGTGATACTGGTACTACTGATTGGGTCTCTCTGGCACTGCCGACTGCCAGTACGGACAATAGCACACCGAATAGCTAATCACTGAACCATGCACAATCCAATGCTCCCCCAGACCTACATACTTCCAGTACGGGGTCTCAGACCTCAGCTACTGCTACGCCCACACAGGCAGTCCTGACTTTTACTGAAAACACACAACCCCATCCATACAATGTCAATAAATAAATATAAAATATATGTATGTCTCTGCCTCAGGCCTCATTAATAAGTCAACTGCAGACGTGGAATATATTTGGAACATAAATGGAAAAAATAATAATTGGATGAGTTTGTTTAGAAAACTCATCACTTGGTTGAGGAGGTCTGTCAAGGAGCCTTGTTAATGAGGAATCTGCCCCGAGGGTAGATGAGGATGACAATGACGGAAGGGTCATTAGTGTGTTTTAAATGTAAGAGTTGTTGTTCATGGGGTCGAATGTCTTGCCTTGGGGTTATGTATGCACCAGTTGATGTTGAATGATAATGAACAGATTTGACATGGTAATTCAAGCTGTGTACCTACAGTGGCCCGAATGTTTGGTTTTATGATAGCCTTTTGCTTTACCTTTTTAGAATAATCCCATCTTGTTTTCCTTTGTTATTCCTTCGGGTCGTTTCACTATATTGTGGTGTTTTTTCCCCGGTGTGTGTGTGTGTGTGACAACCGCCACAGTCTAAACACAAATACCTTTTTGGCTCTTGCGCAAATAGGGAATTATGTTCCGCGATGACAAGAATTGATTTCCAATTCCCTCCACAATGACTGCATGATTGCCAGCCAGTCTTGCAGTTTGGCCCGCATTACTGCGGGAGCCTGGGGCTGTGGATCATGGTGACAGCTGTCTGCACCTGAGGGCCTACACCTCTCATTCTGAGAGAGAGAGAGAGAGAGAGAGAGAGAGAGAGAGAGAGAGAGAGAGAGAGATTCCAATTGACGAGAGAAAAAGATTGCATCCTCAGTTGAACAAACCTTTTAATTTACTGGTGTGTTCCTCAGTCTGCACTTCAAGATTATATACCGTCATGCTGCCAAGCAGAGGTGTAAACGTAGGACAACATTTAATTGAAAACTAGTCAAGTTTTTATAGTACAAGCATTCCATTTATACATGCAAATTAAAATGTGACAAGCATACAAATGTGTAATGTATAATATGGAAATATCACGTTATACAATATAAAATATAGAATCCCCCTCAACAACATAACAATCAAAGGATTAGATTTGCTTTTAAGGAAGATATTGATATTCCTTTAATTTTATGCTTTTGTTTCCCAAAGAAACTGTGCACATGGCCATATTAACATAGTCTCCTGATATATACTATAAAGTAGGCCTAACAAATGTAATTTGTTATCTCCACTCTTAATTTGATTCAAGTGCTTTAACTCACACCTCATCTAAGGATATGCAAGCGCTATACATTAAGACATCAAATGAAAGCATGGCATTTAATTACCATTCTCGGGGAAGCTGCCACATATGTAAATGTGGGAGCTCTGAACGTAATACTGCTTAATGTATTCATGCTATGTCTAAAAATAAAAAGACCATGATAAATCATCAGTTATATTTATCAAGGCCTCAATTGACTCCACAGACGGTTAGCTCAGCTACTGTGAAGAACCCCTCTGCAACAACAAGCCCTAGCTGTCAGGAAGTCACCACAGCCGAGCAGGAAAGGTGCAAGACTTTGCATATCTACGTGAACTTGAGGACAAAACAAGATAAAAACGCAGTTGCCGCAACCTGCACAAATGTTGTGCTTTAAAGGTCCCATGACATGCCACCCGGTGTGAGTGTGATTAGCCTCAAGGTGCGTTCACACCAAACGCAAAGGGGCGCCAAGATCCCATACAAAGTGAACGTAGAGGCGCGAATAGGGCGAATTATTCACTAGAGAAAACCAGCGACAAGTTTTGATTTGTCGCGCCACACTTTCGCCCTGCACAGGCGAGCGCGTTCACGAGGATTTGTAGCGCGACAAATTCGCTCAAGTTGAAATATTTCAACTTTGCCGCGACATTCGCGTGATGAGTCTTTTGATGTGAACGCACCTTTACAAGACGTTTTGAAAATCGGGCTCCAATGACATCACAAGTGGGCGTGTCCACCTAGATGTGTGACGGATAAATGAGCAACGTTTGCTACAGTCCACTGGGAAGGCTAGCAGACTGATCTATCCAGCACAAGCTAATCACACTCACACCTGGTGGAATGTCATGGGACCTTTAACACTGCTTCGACCAGTGCAGTTGGTCACCTCACATGGAGACTATCTCGTGCTGAGAACGTGGGCCACAGAGACGGATCGTAGCCACAGGGAGTAGGGCGAGGGGGTGGTGTACCCCCGGTGACTGATGCACCCCCTATTTAGAAGGGTATCATCATTCCTTTCACACTACTTGTCATGGTGTTAAATTGGGTTGGTGGCACCTATTAAGAATTGTTGTGGGCGTTTAGCCTGATCATAGCCTCTTGTCCATGGGAATCTGTCAGCTGAAGTGGATAGAGCCCAGGGGATTCAGTCAAAGAAGGGAGCTTTGTGAAATGGACCCCTCAAGGTGGTCATGGGGAGGTAAGCGGGGGAGGCTCAAGAGGAGGTGGGGAACCAGATTGAGTATTAGTTACAGTGGCCTTTTTTTATATGCATGTCCCACCAGAAAGAAGCCCTAGGCAGTGGAGTACAGCTGTTTGACTTAAGCTTGGTTTTATTATGGAAAAGATCGTCCCCTTCTAAGCTAACATGCTGCCCACCATTTTAAAGGTTTGATGGGGCGGAAGAATCTGGCTAATGTGACACAATTACCTGCGACAAGGACTTTGTGTGCGTGCGGTAATTACACACACATACACTCACACAGACACGGATAGCTTAATGTTTGAGATAACATGTCTAAATCTTGTTCCATTTTATTACACATACAATCCATTAGCTAACCAATATCCGAGCAGTATTTTATACGGTTAAAATGATCTTGTGCTCAGCCAGTGTTGACTGATTAGCTGGGTTATATGGAATCATGTTGCGAATTGACGTAGATACATCCATCTGGATAAATGAAGGCTGGAAAGTGTCAGGTAACCCAGCCGGCTACTTTAGCACGCTGAGCTAGGGAGCGAAATAAAAATCGATGGCGGCATTCATCCCTCAAATCCCCAGAAATCTATTAGCGGTGTTAAACTCTTTCCAGTTAAGGCGGTTGCTAAGCACTTTTCAGACACATAAATGACTCCTCGTCTTTCTACCTGCGTGTCTCCGATAGGCGTACACCGCCAGCCGAGCGTCATTAAGCCACCTCTGATTTATTTTCAGTGGCATTGATTCATAGGAACAGGAAGTCTTCTCTGCCGCCGGGGTAAACCACCCAAGAGTTTCATCTATTTGAAGTTAGGCCTGCCTCTCCCCTTAACCCCTTCTCGCTCCTCCGTATTCCCTTGCTTGCTCACTCTGAGGACATCCACTCACCAGCATAAAACGGTAGGCCTATTGGCTGTATCGTAAAAGATCAGGAGATGATACAGACAATTTATTTTTTTACAGAAGATATGATGGTTGATCCATTAAAGTCACTAGACTCTAGTTGTGGGTCATGCAGAAGTGTTTAAGGACAAAACGTAATGCAGTGCCTGTCAGAATAATTCACTATCTCTGCACCTCGCCACAGGGTGGTGATATTAGCGTATACATAATGCCCTGAATCATTACTAAGCTCTTTCTGTATAAGGCTATCAGTAATGTAATGAAAGACTATCCGGTGTGGTCTTTTGTAAGAGTTATAGGCCTATAGCAGGTTAACGGCTGTAGTTTGCCAAGTACCGACAGTTCATTTACAATGCGAGACCTCAAGTTATAACAGCAATATCTTTTAGTATCTGTCTAATGCTCTCCCTCTCTAGATATATATATCTTTCGTTGTCTCTCTCCAACCATTTCCCACTCGTCTATTTCCCTTTCAAGACAACAGAAGTCCTAGGCCAGCAAAGCATTATCATATTGTATACATTCGCCAATGTAAGCGTTCCACAAGAAGCCCCTCGCGGAGGAAGGACTCTGATCTTTCTTCGGGGTACACTTCAAAAGAAATGCATGCGAGCCGGCCAGATGGGCGCGAAGGACGTCCGAGCGCGCCAGAAGTGCCCTCGCTCGTGACAGCCACCTGCACGCCGTCACGGCTGCCAAGGACCCTCCTTTCCCGCCCTGCCTCCATTCACGTCAAGTCCGTTCCCCATCCAACATTGCAACTAAACCTCCATTGCTGAACGTACCTGCTATTTGTAAATCTGATACTGTGGTAGTCTTGATAGGTTTGGTGTTTTCATGTATTGTTATAATTTAAGAGACACGTTTCTGATTTATAATTTGGCCATGTGTTGTTCATTTCGCGCTTAGGAGGGGAGAAGTCATTTGGAATAGTCCAAGTTTGACTTGGCCCAGTCAAGATCAGCTTGAGCAGAAGCTTGAGATCAGCATGACAGCTTTTGTGTGAAAGGTTGGCTAGGTTTCGCACATATATATATGCATACATTGGCCTCCCCCCTCTCTTTTCTTTTTGTGTTCTTCTTAACCTTTGTATCAACTCTCTTGTCTGCAAGAGATTGAACAGAAATCATAATTTCAGTCCACATAGAATCATCTCACTCAGTTAGATCCTCAAATATCTTGCCTTGATGAATAGTTGGGAAATACAAAGTATTGACAAAGCAAAGCAGTTTGGACCAAGCAAAGCAGGCTCCTTCTGCATTGCATAAATGCCACAGCAAGTGGCTCCCAGGGTGTGTACCTACTACCTGCAGAAGATGGCTGACACATGCAGACGAGCAAATCCACTATATGGCTTATACATCAGAATGCATCATGGGATTGTCTCATTGGCCATACTCCATATTTAATGGATGCAAGAGAGATTTAGTGCTGTAAATAAGCAAAACAAAGAATTAAATATACCGTTATCCAGGCTAAAGAATACTACTACGTCTCGTGTGAAACGATGTGGCAGTTTCGAAACATAATAATGTCTCCCAATAATGACAAATGGTTTCACGATTAATGAATAAAAAAAACATGACTGCCTAGCCTAGCCTACATACTTCCATTCCACTACTCCCATGCTTCCAACTTGGAGTGTGAAAATCACAATTTACAAGCCCTAATCCTCAAAATACCATACAGGGTCGGTAACTCCTAGTCTGGATTTATTCTCCTGCTAGGCCTCTAACTTTGTTTGTGTTACTGACTAACTTCAAATTTCCACCAAACACTCCAACAGCTCATCTTCAATATTGATAGTTAATGCACTATACTGATTGTATCTCATGACCAGTATTTCAAATCGTCATATGGCAGATGCGTTTATATCACAGCGATTTAAAATGAATTCATACTGCAGGTAGGGGATTAGGCTTCTTGCTCAAGGGATCAAAAATTACCTTTCGGCAGAAAGGGGAACCAGTTAATGCTTTTATATGATGGTTTTTCAATGATACCAATTTTCCATGGTCACTTGATGAAGAAAATATAAAGTATTGATGTGGGTTTCAATAGCATGCAGGTTGATTTTTTTTTTGTTTTATGTTGTTCAGCTAGAGCGACCTGGTAAAGTAATCACACTGCTTATGTTGCCTACAATTTGCATTTATTTCTCTTGTCTTGCACTTGTTTGTTCTGCAGCCTGACCACCAGGATCCTGTATTCAGAACCAGGTCTCTCATGCAAATCGATGTGCCCCTGGCCGAAGGCTCTTCAGCTACCAAGAACTATTAGGTATTTTCAGTTTTTTTTCCATTTCAGTAAAATACTGCCGAAAATGCATTTTAAAATAGTTTTCAATAGTAATACAAAAATCCAGTTGGTGTGTCTTTTATGAATTGCTTCATTTTATATTTGAGTCTTGAGTATAGCAATAGCTGAACAAAGGGATAGGAAAGTAGGACAAAAATGCTGCAAAGGGTGATCTATGGATTCGAAATCCTGCCTACCAACAATGTATGTCATCCATATAGTATTACCTTACAACTTGAGATCAATCAAAACGCAACAAACTGAACACGTCTAGATGGACGCACGCAGACCGCTGGGCGCAAATATTAAGGTTAATAGTTCATATTGAATTGAAGGAAAGGTGTGAGAATAAGGCTTGAAGCAATACGTCTGGGACCGGTGCACTTGCTATTGCGTTCCTTCTGCATGATCACCTGGATGGCCACACAAGGTTTAAGTGTTAGGGCTGAGATTTGAAGATAAATTGAGTGGGTATCCTTAAATTATTCTGTGAAGATATCAAGTGTTGTGTTTCTCACTCCATAGGGGTAATCTCCTACACTCAAACTTCCTAGCTCAGCAGGTTCCCTATTGCTTTGATTACTGAAGAGATACCACTAATTGAATCAAGAGTCATCCCAGATATAGTGTGGGTATTATGGGATTAGAAGGATGGATCACTATGCCGCAGATATTTAATCTCTATATTATCACTGCATCATAAACCAACAATGGCAACAATGGCTTGCCTCCACTCATTGGAATTGTGCCAAAACGTACAGATGGTCGATGGTGGATCTCTTGGAGATGTTCCGAATGCCATAGCTTGAAGTGACTCCAATATGGATTCGATGCTTGGAATGTTCTCAGCCTTAAGGATAAAAGTGTCTGCTAAATTAATATATATCAATTCACATACTGGGTACAGAAGCACCGATGTTCAGAAACATTCTCAAAGCATTTTCACTACTTATTTATAATTAGCGTTGGAGAAGCATGCTCTTTACTTCAACTCTTTATCAGTCTTGGATGATAAGCCTCTTTACATTCTGCCCTCGGTTTCTTCGCAGCACGCTATCGAGCAGGCGTAACATTTAAGATGAGGAGGAGAGGCTGTTGACAGATTAAGCTATCAAAGGGAATCATGTCGCTGAGGCAGGAGAGACACGTCTCCCCCGCCGTGCTCCCCTACATTATTTATTCCCACAGATGACACGTCTATACGGCACGCAGCGAAACAGTAGGGCGCCTTTGGTTTTCCATCCGACCCCTGAGTCACTCATCGTCAGCTGTATGGAAATCAAACGAGGTGGTGCAGGATTCACCCTATTCAGTACCGTAGGTGAACTCCTGGTGGCTAGAAGGATTAAGGTGGAATCTCACAACACTTTGAGTATACAACTTAAATTGTACTTGAATTTTACGTATAATCGGAAAATGGATATAATGAAACCTCATGTCTAAATGGTGATAACTCTTACTACTATTTACTTTGAATCATTTTGCAGATGCTTTTACCCAAAGCCACTTACAGTGAATTCCGACAGAGTAGTTGAGCAGGTAGGAGTGAGGGGGTTGAACACCCTGACCAATACGCCATCCTGTGATGTCACTGGACTTCAACATCACCAAGTCGTATCACATTGCATCACACTATGGATAGTGTCAGTACCGGTAACAGTTTTGTTTGATGCTGGGTTTAGTCCTCCCCTTGAGGTACATTTTTTTTTATTGGTTTTCTCTGAGAAGTGGAAATAGAATGGTATTGGTATTACATACAGAGAATGATAATTGGGTGTTTTCAGATTGATTGGTGTTATGAGTAATCGACTTCTCCTGGGAGTATGTCTTTTGAAACCATCTCAGGTGGTCTTTTCATCTTTATAATGGAACATAATGGCAATTACCTGGACCATTATCTAATAATCCATCTATATGATCTCCACAATGATACTGCAGTGGGTAAGATAAGCACCCATTCTTAAACTTGAGCCCTTGCCAGTCCTTAATAGACCTCTGTTGTGTTTATTCCCCTGATACAGTAGTTGCAGCTGGGCAGGCTCAGAAATCCACTCTAAACTGTTAGCGTATGCACAGTCCAGGTTGCCAGCACTCAGAAGCTCACCTTTTCCTCCCTCCCCAAGGTTTAAGAGCTGTGATCTGCGGCTGGTGAGAGCTGAGAAGCAGGGATTGGCTTGTGAATAGTGTATTGGTGTGGTATTGTGAGGAATTGTGGTTTGTTTTTGTCTGTTGTGTTGGGGTAGTGTGTGTGTGTGTGTGTGTGTGTGTGTGTGTGTGTGTGTGTGTGTGTGTGTGTGTGTGTGTGTGTGTGTGTGTGTGTGTGTGTGTGTGTGTGTGTGTGTGTGTGTGTGGTGGTTGATAATCTTCCTGGTTTAGAGGGCCAGCACAGCGGGGATGAATCAACTGATAGGTGATCGACTGAGGCCAAATGTATATTTTAAAAGCAGCTGTGGTCCTATCGGCACTAATGGAGGCGTTTCCCCTGCATTAGAGAAGGGGACGCAAGGAAGCCATTATACACGATTCAACCCCTGTGAGGATTTTTAGGAGATTTATTAGAAAGCTTTGTACTCTCATTCAGTCTCTGTCTCTCGAGGGCTATTCAAACATCATCAAATCTCCATTATCTGTAGTTCCAGATAAGTCGGGGGGCTTACCACAATTTAGAGGGAAAACTTGTTTGCTTGTAAGTGACTCAAATGGCTGGTGTGAATCAAGAGAGTCGCTTGTACACACCATATTAGTATTTTCAAAGAGCTAAACACGTTATTCCGTATAATCTTGAGGATGATGGTACAATGGGTGGGGGGGGGGGGGGGGTATGTGTGTGTCTTTTGTGAGTGTGTGTGTGTCTGTGTGTGAACACGCGGTCGTACAAACAGATCTATATAGCAGACATATGTCTGCTATTTGCCTCATTGCCTCATTGTGTTGCTCAGCCGTATTTATTAAATTAGTTCCGAGGGATTTCTGAGAAAGTTGGTGTTGTTGTGTCGCTACTGATAAGACTTGTTCAGTGTTCGGCTCTCGGCTCTGTGCCATCACCATCAGCCCAATCACCCCGTTCCCATGGCAGCTGATTGCATGTTATTACACATCCCACACTCATAATACTTGGAAGGGACTCAAGAGTGTGTACACACAAACACACACGCACGCACGCACGCACGCACGCACGCACGCGCTCCCGCACATGCAACATCATAAGAATCATGTCTGTGGGTGCCTGTGTCAGCTGCAGCCTTCTCTGTAAAACATTGCTCCATGTCAAGAAAATCATTTGATCTATTTTATTCATACTGCATGGGCGGTGGGCTGAGGAGCGCGGGGGCGGGTGGTCAAGAGTGAAAGCAATGAAATGTATTATTCCCAGCGATCCGCGCGTCATTCCCAGACCGACAGCGTGATTGAACATAAACAAACACAATGAAGGGCAAGTAAGTCCAAACGAGACATGACGGCTCTATTGGGCCTCGTCTATCAGGCCTGATGAGGCCGGCCTACTTTCCTCCTGGCTTCTAGCAGGGATGACGCAAACGACCAAAAAACAACAGACTGATGAAAAGTGGATCTTATTAATAACCATGGCTGGAGCCAGTGGCCTGGTCTGGGGTTCATTTCGGTTCTTGTTGTTTTGGCTGGTATTGATGGGAGATATTGTAGTTGCGTATTGTCGTTTTTTTGGATATTTGTAATCAAAATGGAAGCTAGCTGTTTCGCATTATTTGGATTTTTATATTTCCCTTTAATAAAAAAGTAGATTGTACACATTTTTCAGTGAGAGCACTGTCTACAGTCAGGAACATCAACATTTTCTTAAAAGGTAATATATATATTTATTTCCTATGGGAGTAAGGGTATCCACCGGTGCGGTTGAAACAGCTGTACTTCTTCAATAAGAAAAAAGTTTGGCTGACATTTGAAACCCAATCTGAGGGAAGATTAATTATCTGAAGACACGTTTAACTATACCGTCGGCTTCGCATTGTTTAAAAGGGCATTTATCATGGTTTTGTGAGTTCTAAAGCAATGCCACATTGGAACGGGCTGGAGCTTGCTGAAAAGTGAATGTATAAATCAAACTGTCTCTGTTGTGTAGTGATCCACAAAAATAAAGTCAGCCTGGCTCCAGTTCATATAAAACCGTTTATTTCTGGAGCTAGGAACTCAGCTCTTTGAGCCTCGAGGAACAGGAGCACATCACAACTGTGTGTGTGTGTGTGTGTGTGTGTGTGTGTGTGTGTGTGTGTGTGTGTGTGTGTGTGTGTGTGTGTGTGTGTGTGTGTGTGTGTGTGTGTGTGTGTGTGTGTGTGTGTGTGTGTACTGGAGGGTAGGAAGAATCTGTGGGTGTATATAAAGAAGGAGGGATGGTGGTTAAACTGCTCTAGTATTTAGGACCCTCTCTCACCAAGGAGATAGCCATCTCTTAGCCTTGGAGGGATTGCACACTATTTACATTTCAGACGCAGGATGGATCTATGCACTAGCCGGATAAACTATCGGGACTCACTCATTGGGTTTGGGCTTTAATCAAACCGCACACACCTGTCTGAGGATAGCAAAGCTGATGTCTCCGTAGAGCCCTTGTGCTACTTGGAGGTGAAAGGGTGTGTGTGTGTGTGTGTGTGTGTGTGTGTGTGTGTGTGTGTGTGTGTGTGTGTGTGTGTGTGTGTGTGTGTGTGTGTGTGTGTGTGTGTGTGTGTGTGTGTGTGTGTGTGTTGTAAGATCGGTGTGATTTGGACAAACCAAGAAGTCAATAGGTGACGAACGAGGCTGCATAGGGAAATGCTTTGGTGGAGCAGTTTGATCACTAGAGAGGCGTGAAATGGGGCTCAGATCAAATACCTGTGATGCAGTTTGTGTGTGTCTCGTGACGAGCGGAAGGCTTTGCCAGCAATTATGTCCAATCAGCATGTTTCGCTGGCTAACCGGTGGATACCCCGACGATACGCCAAACAACCGACCAAACCAATCAATCAGGGTATTAAAGCGGAACTTTTAAATCAATACCATTAGGCAGTCAAATTGCCCCTTCAAAGATGCCTCAGAGCGTCCTCGTGGGCTGAGAGACGATTCTCCGTTTGCCGACGTTTGTTTCACAAGTTGATTAATTAAGCGGATTAGCATAATTAGCATGTTGAAGCTGGAAAGGAAACACACCACAGACCAACAGACGAAGGGCCCTCATTAGACATGGGAAGACAATGACTGATTGCTAATGCCGCAGTTTTGTCGCTACACATTGGCCACAATGTTCACATGACAAATGATACAAGTGTGCGTGCTTGTGTTTTCTCTGGGTTGCTGTCTATTTGTCTGGATTTATGTGTGTGTATTCGTCGGCCTGTCTTTACTATTTCTATAGATGCACGCGTATTAGTTTGTTGATATGGTAGAGTAGACAATCCTTTGGTGGTTCATAAGAAACTCATAAGCTAATACATGGCTAGCAGGCATTACTCACGCACTATAATCTCCTGTTATGCAAATGCGGTTGAAATCAAATGTGGTAATTCATGAGGGAAAAAAAGAAGGTGAAACATAAACGCACTAACTCGGCATAATTGCCTTCTGTTGAGTTTACCAGAATACATTACCCACATTCGTATCTCCCATGCAACTAGCTGCACACCACTCAAACATTACCAATTCATGTATCTCCGGTTGACCTCGCGCCCGTGTAGTTTCATTTCAGCGTGCTGCTGGGACGCTGGTCCACGATGAGCCGGGGATAAGAAAGTAGTCCAAAACCCGTGGCATGTTCCGATCATGTCAATCTAAGGGCGTTAATTGAATCCTGTCCCTGCGCCACTTTTCATCAGCACTGAGCCCCATGCTGGTGAACTGATTGGGATGTAATTTGCACAGCGAGTTTCAATCACGGGAGACAAACATTTTTCCCTCTCATTGAAGAGCACATTAGAGATGATCTTCTCCAGCGTCGTGGCTCCCCCGTCTCTAACGCGATTTACAGGGAACATTTCCCCCCGTGATCGAGAGAGAGAGAGAGAGAGAGAGAGAGAGAGAGAGAGAGAGAGAGAGAGAGAGAGAGAGAGAGAGAGAGAGAGAGAGAGAGAGAGAGAGAGAGAGAGAGAGAGAGAGAGAGAGAGAGAGAGAGAGAGAGAGAGAGAGAGAGAGATTCTTTGATCTTGCACTCCTTCGATCTATACACTCCTGGGCGGAATTAATATCACATGGAAGACTTTTTGGAACAAAGCTGTTGACATGCTGAAACACGCACACTTGCACACACTGATGTGTTCACTGTGAATTTGTCACATCATTAGGAGGGAGCTCGGCCTGTTGGTGGACGCTGTGTTAATGACATCCACTGACACCGGTGATCATGTGTTCAATGTAACCTTTGAGCACAGCGGCGGTCAAACTGAGACTTCAAGGAGGGAAGAGTGTAAAAAAAAATAAAAAATCCCATCCCATTTTCATCTCTGAATCTCAGAGTCAAGGAAGAAATGTTGAAGGCGTTGGTGTTGAGAGCAGTCGCCCACGGCTACCTCCAGCGGACCGAACATCAAACTGGAAGGGATACATTTATAAAATGTCCATTTCAAAACTGCCGGCCACTGACTGCTGCTCTCTCCTCTCACAACATCACCATGGTGTTGCTAGCATATTCCTACGCACCGTTTTGGACCATGGGGGTGTAACGTTCTTTGGTGTGGCCAGTAATGATAGCATTAACTTTTTAAATTCTTCCATCTGACAGCCAAGATTTATCAAGCCAACCATTCTCAGATACTTGAGTCAAAATGTGGGTTTAACTTGGCAAGTGCAGTGGCTTTGGGGGTGACAACATACTTAAACACATCACGTAACATCGCCCGGGGCAGAATGCAGGCTGCAGCAGTCTGTCTTGTGAATCCTCTCTCCGAAATATATTCACTATTTAGACTTTTTGATCCAAAGTGACTTAGGGGTTAGGCATCTTGGATCATCAAGGATGCCTACAGGTAGGCTGCAAATCTAACAAATGTAAAGCTACCGTTCCAACGGTTAGCAAGGTGAAATAACTGCAAAGACTGCTTAGCTAACATCAGGGTCCAGGTGAACTGAAATGTTCAGGCTTACTAGTCAAACAGCTATCTTCACTAACTGTGGTTAGGAATTATTTCACAGTGCAGAGGCCGTGATTAGTAATAGTTCAACGTTTGTTTGAAAGAGTTCACATAAGATCACCCTGTGATAACCACCACCTCCAGGCAGTACTCAGATTCCAGGAAAACAGAGCTTATCTCTTTAACCTCGCCTTTTGTGATCCTCACTGAAATGTATGACATTGTCCTCACAAAAAAATCTTGCTTTTCATGAAGTACTTCAGTGTTGAATGAACAAATAACCACGATTTTTTCTGTTCTTTGTCTGTCTTTGAGTTTCTGCTGTTTGAGTTACAGTTATTTTGGCAGTTAAAGTAATTTAGCTACAGTCATACTCGATACTATTATCTCCACAGTCAAATTGCTACAGTCATATCACAACTGTTATTGTTATTTACCTGCAATAAATTAAAATCACGTCACAGACAGTATAACATATAACATGTACATGCAATATCAAAATCAGGCCAGAAGCCCTTCTTTAATTCAGCATTTAAATAATTGACACACTATTTTCATTCATGCATGGCTTGATTTGGACAACATGACGACCTAATGATGAATCATTCGTGTTTTTATGCGTTTTCAGTGTTGACCTTTTTTCATGCCACATATCTAGAGTGGGTGCTCACTGAGAAAATGTGTAGCGGTGTTCCCTTCAGATTAACATGCAGCAGGAACGCCGTTGGCATTTTTAAACCTGCCTGCATCCTGTCTGCGTGACGCAGCCTTTTCCTGCACCCCTTTTTTTTTTCCTCTTTTTTTTTTTACCATGATTGCCCTTTTCAAAGAAGCCAGCAAACATGCCAGCAGAAAGGTCAGCGAGCTCTGAATAACATTAGTGATACTCTTTGCTTCTCTCTCTCTCTCTCTCTCTCTCTCTCTCTCTCTCTCTCTCTCTCTCTCTCTCTCCATATTCTCTCTCTCCGTTCTCTGTCTCTGAGTATCTCGCTTGATCCACAAGCTGCTCTTTGAACAGCACCCCGTTAGAACCATACAGGCCCTTCCTCTCCCCCTCCCCCCAGTCTGACCGGCTGGCCACCCGAGCTGGCATGCGTTGGGTTAAATGATGAGCCTTACTGATATTCACCCCGGCTTTGACCCCTGCGGCCGTTGGGGTGATGGGTGGGGGGAGGGGGGCGACGATCAAGGCGGTGCAGGGAGCTAGACCTGAATAATCAATATTCGATTGAAGGGATGGAGACAGAAGGGAGGGTGGGGGGGGGGAGGCTAGGGATGCTTCAGGGATTGTGCGAGCCAGCGCACGAGGATGCTCACCCCATCAAAGCTGGGGTTGAACAAATAAACCAGATTAGAGATGGATACTTAAATGTATTTTAGGCGGACGAAAGATACCAAGTCGGAAAGGAGGAGAGTGGGGGGGAGATAAGCTCACTGTGGGGGGGGGGGGGCGTCACAGCGAGGGAGCAAGTGCAGAGCTGATCCACGCATGAGGGCCCCCCCGCTTCTCACATGGTGGCACTGTTGCACCACCTGTTAAACTCCACCGTCCTCTCCACTCCTCTCCTCTCCCTCTCCTCATCAATCCCTCCTCCCTCCCCTCTCCGCCGCGGCTGATCTGCCCTTGCCGGCGTGCCTCTGCAGAGTCTCTCGGCAAGGCCTCCTGTCCTCCCTCCCCTCGTCCCCCTGCCTCCTCCTCCTCCTCCTCCTCCTCCTCCTCCTCCTCCTCCTCCTGCTGATAGTGAACGACAACGACAGCCTCCCACGCATGGCAATGAGCTGTGGGCAGCCGCACACCCACATCCCTTTGTCTCCCCAGAATGTATTAGATCCTCATTTTGGGTCTTGTGTGATTGCCCGCTATCCTTCATCTGCTTGTTTCCATTTCATGAACCTCTTGCTCGGTTCGTCGACTATTCCCCGCCACACAGTGCAGGCTTTATTAGCTCACCGAGCGCGGAGGGTAACCGTATGGAAAAGCGGTCGGAAAGCTACAGGTCGGAGACTGCAGCAGCAGTAGATAAAATGGGCACCGTTGAATTGTGAAATGGTTCCCAAGTCGTGTCGAGTCTCTCTCTCTCCATCGCCCTTCTCCCCTCCTATCTGTCCTCTCCCCCCACTCCTCTCAATCTCTCTGTGCCTTCATCTCCCTCCCTCTCTCTCTCTCTCTCTCTCTCTCTCGCCTTCCCGCAACCCCTCTCTCCCTCTCATCCTCTTTATCTTTTTCCTTTCTTCCCTCTCCCCCCCTCTCCCACACCACCCTCTCTTTCAGTCCTTTCTCTGTCTCTCTGTCTCTTTCACTCAACTCTCTCAGCCTCTCTCTCGTTCTGTCTCTCTGCCTCTCTATCTTGCTGTGGTGTGTGTGTTTGTCCATGTGTGTGTGTGTTTGTTTTACCCACAGCAGTCAGCTGAGGACAGCGGCAGTGTGGGTAGCGTTGGTTAGGTGATTTTATTAAACAAACTGCCTCTGCCGCTGCAGAAGCACATACATTTATTTGGCTGTTGCCAGAGGAAGAGAGACAAATAGATTTTTGGTGGAGGGGAGGAAGAAGAAAGTGGTGCGGCTACGAATAGAGATCGCTGTGAGAAACTTACCATGAAGTCCTTGGCAATAAAATAGACGATCCGTCCTATAAATACTGCGGCTGCTGTCTTGAATTCCTCCTCCAACGCCGGCCCTCATGAATGCATAATTTAATTCATACCTCACAAGTCCTTCCGATATCATCCTAGTCTGCATTCTTGCATTTTTGATGTGCAGTGAGAATGTAATATTCCACAACAAATAAATACAAGGAAGTGGAAAGATAGCGGGCGTTCGAATGTTTAGGACGTAAACAAGGCGGGTGCTTAAAACAGGCAGTGGACCAGAAAGACCTAATCATTCACGGCCTGCCAGCCCTGTAAGCATGCTGTTTGTCTGGCTCTGAACACGGCGTGGCACCAGAAGCCCTTTTCAGATAACGGTATACAAAGGCATTCATGAAGAAAAAAAACAAGAAGAAGAAGGAAATCTTGGCGGTGCAGGATATTGGAACAGATCATGGTTTATGGGCGCATGCAAAGAGCATCGCGGCTCCTTTACCATATTTCAATCGCTCGCGTTGAGATAAGACTTGGTGCGGTATCTGTCTGAGCATTGATATATATTTCCGGGGAAGTAGGAAGAAAAGTATTTTCTTGCTCTTTGCTTTTTTCCCCATCTCTCTCTCTGAAAAAAAACCCAGCGATCGATGGCAGGGGGTTGGGGTGTGTGTGTGTGTGTGTGTGTGTGTGTGTGTGTGTGTGTGTGTGTGTGTGTGTGTGTGTGTGTGTGTGTGTGTGTGTGTGTGTGTGTGTGTGTGTGTGTGTGTGTGTGTGTGTGTGTGTGTGTGTGTGGGGGGGGTGGGTTTAAAGATGGACAGTTTCAAGCGGGGCTTAGATCAGACAGTCCATCCGCACTGAGTGCCTGGATTTAATGGCTGTTTATCCAAGCTGAAGCACGGAGCTGACAGACGGGTACCTAGTGAACCGGAATGGAGAAACTGATAGCCAGCCGCCACCCCCACCACCCCTGAGCTCTCCCTCCCTTTTCTCCTCCCCGTCTTCCTACCTTGATAATCCTTCTCGTTGGGAGGGGGGGGGGGGACCACTTCCCTGACATTCCTGTTGTGAGAGGTAACTTCTGGATCTCATTTGTTCGTGTCCACACAGTGGAGGGCCCTCGCAGACAAACACACATGGTTAGGGTTAGCCGTGTAATTCAGGCAGAGCCACGTACAACTCGCTGGCTTCCCTCGTCTCCTTCCCATCCTCCCGACAAGCGGAACATCGGCGGGATTCAATCAAGGTTCCTGGCGGGGAACGGTGATCTCATTGGAGATGGAGAATTAGCATTCAGGGGTTCAGATGAGTGAGTTTGACCCCCGTTGATGATTTGTGTTTTCTGAAGTCATGCATCTGATTTGCTTCGCTTTTGTGTTTTTTTTTTCGTTGCAAGAAACAGCCTGGATGCTTGGAGAACAGCCTGGAATCAAATGATTTTTTCAGAGAACCTCAGACATTTGGATGAAATCCCCACTCCTATTGCAGAATGGGTTGGGTTGTCCGTTATAAAGAGGGACTCTACCATATCATCAGTACATTTACGGATTTCATCCTCACAGCCCTCGGGGTCCCTGGCCCCAGCCGGTTGACAGGTTGCTCTTTAGCCCTGAACTGTGACCACTCCCCCTTGCTCGCTGGCACTTTGTAATTGGCCTCAAGTGGAACAGTGACATTAAATATAATGTGATCCAATATTCACAGAGAACTAATTAACGTTAAGCTCTCTTGGTCTTGTCTTTCCCAAGGCTTTATTGAACCAACGTCGGGCTTTTGCCCATTCGAGTCAAGGGTTCAGTCTGGCTGAATTTGAATTGTTATTTAAAGCGGAAAATTAATCAATATACAATTACCACGTTCAGATATCAGTTGAACGCTGCATGTTTTATTCATAGACTCAATGTTTGGGCTAAGTCGATGTGCTTTGCTCCATGGGGCGGGTTTGAAAAATGTACGGTTCTCAAGATGTAGACCAATTATTAGCTTGTTCCGCATTTAGCTCGCTTGCCCGGGTCACGTGCCTCCCACTTAATTCCCCCAATTAAGCATGCAAAGGTGGACTGGAAGCTAATGGACCTTAGATTCCTGCACAACAGGAGCAGCTCATCCGCCTGGTGAAACGGCCAGCCCATAAAGAACATTGACCCGGGCAACCCATGGCGTTCCACAGCCCGAAGGCTTTTATTATCTGCTGATGTTTTTCCAAACACATTTTTACAGCGGGGGTCTCTAATTTGTCATATATTATCATCATCCTCAACATCATCATCATCTCATCATCACGTTGTGCTTAATTTTCACCCGGAATTAGACTCTCTGTTTGGGAACGAGCGCAGTCGTGAGCGCACTCGTTTTTTTTTGCTGCATTGACGCACGTTCTCGTACGTGCGCTTGTGTGGGAGGACGGGGCGGGCCCGTCGGAGAGCAGTGAGTGAGCGAGGAGGAACTTATCTCTCATTAGCAGGCGGGAAAAAATAATGATTGCACTCGTGAATATCGAGTATCTCCGAACATTGCACATTGTGTTTCGTCAAGAACCCAAACAATAAGGCTGGCAGACTGCAGGATGAGCCCTACCCTTCAGTCGCTCTGTACAGGCTGCCACCAGGTTTGTTTCTCAGTCAGCCTCCCTCCTTTCTGGCCCTTTGCTCTCTCACTCTCTCTCTCCCTCTCTTGTTTGTTTTTCCCACCCGATTCCTTCCCCCCCCTTTCCTCCAGCTGCACAGTGGTTTGTCCAGGAAGCCCACTTTCTGAGGGACACGGGGGTTTCATTACACCAAAAGGCAGCCTTTCCCCCCAAACCTAATCCCTTCATGGGACCTCCATATACAGAACCGCACGCACAGACACGCACGCACACAGACACAGGCTCACATTACGTCTTGCATCTTTGCTCAGGAGGCAGGCCTTGCCTCTGATGGCACCCATTCCTCCGTGCCTGCCAAGTCTTTCAAGTGTCTCGGGTATTAAGCTAATATCCATTCCAATGGATGGACTTCTGCAGTCAACAAGCGGTGGCCGCTGAGCACGTCAGGGATTTGTATCTAAGCCAGCAGACACTCATTCAGATGGAGAGACGCTGTTTGGGGTTTGTTTTCCATAATGGGCAATGCCTGAAGCTGTTAAGGAGTTCCCTATTTTTTTTTAATTATTATTATGATTTGACAATAATGCTCATTATAATATCTGTAAAAGACAAACATCATACATGAAAAGTGTTTGGCTTCCATGTTTATAAAATTATAATACTGCACAGGTTAATACAACAATGCAAGGGGTACTATTTAAATATATCCAGTTGGGTTCTGAAACGGTACTTTTGGCACAATTATATATAATATATTTCATTGATTTAACCGTGTCTCCTGTGACGGCACTGTAGTCAAAATCGAAGGAAACACTATTTCCTGGAGTTAAATGGTGTCACAACAGCAGTATAGTTTGTGAAGAGGAATGTATGGGAGAGCTAATGAGAGAGCTAATGTGAAGACTGCCAAACGCCTATTAATAATCGTTCTCCTGTTACTTTATATAAATGTGTAGCTATGGAAATCGTGGTTAACTTAGACATAATGGCCCCCTTCAAAATCCTTTTCCTTATAATTGTTCCTTCTTCAGGGAAAGGGGTGCAAAAAGTTAGTGTGCAAATTGTTTTGAACCATAGTAATATTTAAGTATATTTCCTGACTTGTGACAGGAAAATACTGCACACAGTATTTTCTTGCTGTGTCGCTGTACAGAAGATTTCTATGGATAGAGACGACTGAGTGATCATCAAACCCAAGAGGTGTGTGTTGTATCTAGTCTGTTGTCCCTTGTTTTGAAAGACTCGGGCGGTGTCTCTGAGGAGGAAGGGTACTCGTCCACACAGTCCGACTATCACTGGACTGAGTAACGCTGCATTGTGTATATGTATATACAGTATGCACACGTATGCATGGATGGATGGATGGATGATTGGATGGATTGATAGATATATATTATAGAGCCAGTGTACTGCAAAGTTGGTGGGGGGGTGTAACCTTTGATTCATCATAATATGAATACTACACGTCTCATGCAGTTGTTTGCATGTGTTTATGATCATTACGAGAAGTGGAGAAATAATTGTGTTATTTTGGATGTAAGGCCTAGCCCCCTTTAGTTGAGTCTCCACTATCGAAAAGGATACAGAGTAAAATCGATTAATACCACACTGATGGTAATATCCGTTATCTATTCATAGACGTATTGCTGAGTAACTGGGAAGGAGCTTAGGTGATTGTCTTGCTCCTGTCGCAACGTTATAAACACTGCAGCGATCCACAGCCATAGAGCGCCAGTGAAGCATTTCATTAGAATTGTCAGATATGATCGCTGTTTGGCAAGTATAGGAAAATGGAAACCGCACCAAGATATACGCATTAGGCCAGTGTTGGCAAGAAGTATGTCACTGAGTCAATACAATTATATTTGTAATGTTTTCCTTATAGCCATGACTACGCCAGTGTTAGTCTTCTGTTAATACTGCTGTCTGGATAAATTTTTGTGGATTTTTAAACAAATATTTCGTATAGTCCATAGTCCACCATTCTTTTCCTCTCGGAACACGTTTTTGACCAACGAACCACCTGCAGCAGAGCAAACAGTAGAGGCCTTCTAGGGATATCTGTTATCTGTTTTTGTGTAACAAACACATTTTTCTTATCAACCATTTTACATATCTCACTGAACCCGTAGGCCACAGATCGACTCCACCTGCCATCCACATTCCTCTTCAATGGATTGAGTCAAATCGGACCATCTTGGTTCATATATGCTAATATATTTCAAAGAAGACCGCTGAATAAATAACATCTTGGACACATTTTGCATTCCCCCCCCCCCCCCCCCCCCCCCATACACTGGTTCCCTTCAGATGTGCATGTACTCTGGGATGAGAAAACCTGAAGCTAGTAATCTCAGGGGACCTTTTAAAATATATACATTTCCTAATTTCTGCCTATGCTCCACTAAACGTAACTATCTGGAAGTCCTAGTTCTTGCTAGGTCATTTCCCCAGAGGGTTCTCTTTTGAGACTTTCATTCTGTCTCTCTTCACATCTAAAGAGAAATTGTGCAACAGGTGGATAGGGGGGGGGGATACTTAAAACCCGACTCCTGTCCTCAGTGTTTGTGTGACAGGAAAACGTATAGCTTGACAACCCTCCCCCACCCACTCACCCGGCACCACGGCACAGATGAAAAGCTGATACAAGCCTATTACATCTCCTTCATACCCTACACTTATCCGCCCACGGCCTGAAGTGTTCCTGGAGGAGTGGGAGGACAAGGAGATGAGGGAGGGAAAGAAGAAGAAGAAGAAGAAGAAGAAGACTGAGTTTTAATCCGAGTCAGTGATCCCACAGGCATTTTATTCACTCTTCTCTCAGCGATAGGTTGGACTGAGGGGTCAAGCTACTCCAAACGACGAGTGGCACCTCCTTCTCTGGCATTTTTGATGTCTTCTTTCAGTGTGTGAGGTCAACAGGCCCTCTGCTCTCCTTCTTCATTAGTGACCGACCTTTCAGGGGTTAAACAGGACGACGGAGGATCATAACAAGCAAGCGTACGGTTCTCTTCAGTTTGATTTCCCCCTTCTCGCAGCGTGGAGCAGCTTAATGGTCTCGCCTACTCCTGTGTGGGAAGTGCGACGCACCATCTTATGTTGAATTGCAAATGTCTTCCACATCCCACACACACACACGCACAGTGCTGTACTGAGCACCGGCTTTATTGCAGACTCAATCATAGGTCGTTCAGTGCCTTCTAAGACACAGGCCACCTTTTGCAAGAGCATGTATCCACTTGTGTCAAGTTAACATGTTTTTTTTCACGCGAAAACACACATTTCCTGTTGAGAAAGGATGATGATATTGTGATGATGATGATAATTAATATTTTTATTTCAGTTACATCAGCAAAAAACAGCTTGCGTTAGCATATGCATCTAAGAATGTTACCATTTTAACACCTGTTGTAAATTAGTTGAGTCCAGAGCCAGACACACACACTTTTTTTTTTGCCTGTAACCAGCTGCTTCTGTAGACAGAACTGAAAATAAATGAGAGAGAGAGAGAGAGAGAGAGAGAGAGAGAGAGAGAGAGAGAGAGAGAGGGAGGGGGAGAGGGAGAGGGAGAGAGAGAGTGTGTGCTGGGTTTAAAGGGGTCCAGTCAAGGGATGTGGGGGCGTGGTTTGAGTCCTCTACAGGGTCATCCCGGGTTGATACGCGGTGGAACAAATGGGCCGCGAAGGTCGGCTCACCTTCAGGACATGCCCGCTGCAGCCAGCCGGGCACGCAGAGGTGGGGGGGGGGGGGGGGAACAGAAAGGGAGGGGGAGTGGTGGGGGAAGCGAGGGAAGAACAGAGCTAAGGACAACACACACACAACATTGATCAAAGATATTCCTTTCCCAGCGGCATAGAGTGACCTTACAGCTTTAACTACCAGTGTTTTCCTTTATTCTGCGCTTTTATTCTGTTAGGTCCGCTTCAGACTTGCGATGCATGCGGCTCCGACTGCATTAACGCGCTCAACTAAACTGCGGCCTTTCCATGGATTGAAAAAAGCTCTCGGTGGCATGAAGTGCCGTAATTGGAGTTGGTTCCCGGATTGTACTCGTTGTCTACGGAAGTGTCTCTCTCTCTCTCTCTCTCTCTCTCTCTCTCTCTCTCTCTCTGCATTTAACTCTCTTATTTCCCTTTTTTGGTTCCACGTCCTCCCTTGTCGTGTGTCATTAAGGAAACAATTACTCTGCTCCACATACCAATTCTCCGGGATCCACCGACCGCACTTACACAGCGGAACCACAGAGCAGCACCCGTCGGGGGGTACTGTACCCCATCCCCCGTACCCAGACACCGTGACCACAGAGCCAGCAGGCGTGCTCAGTCAGGCCTCTTCGTCTTACACTCTCACCCCTCAGCACCCCGCCGTCGATGCATTGATCTACAAACCATGTGTCTCGTGATGGCGGCAGCAGCTGTGGCTACTATCCACATGTTTGGACAAAGCCATTGAGGCTGTCAGACGTCTATTGAGGAGATGTAAGATGAGTATGATGAAACGGTAAAGGCCAGCCCTAACTCTCCCCAAATATCCCAAATATCAGGTTGCTAGAGTCATTCAATAGTATTTTAACCGCACTGAATTTGATATACTGGCTTATACCCGGCGGTGACCATGGTTAAAATTGGTGCTTAAAATTCCGCTTTCGGATCTCATTTCAACCGCTGATGTGAAAGGGGTCTGGTCAGTCATTAAGGGAGCCCGTATCATAACCACAGCTTTACGGCTCTAATCGCCTTCATTAGGACGATTGCGTACCAGTTTACAGGCAGAACTATTGCCTGACTACTGACTACCATTTTCCTTTTTTCAAATGAAGTGGGCAATCATTCCATTACATTGGTTTCTTCCAATAGTACAGCCTTCCTCCTGCCTCTCCTGTATTACTTCTTATTCCATATCTGCTATTGTACGAAAATATTATTATTATTATTATTATAGCGTTGCAGTTTGTTTTGGGCTGCTGATCCGGGATACACATTTATGCAAGTCGCTGAAAATGTCACCAATCTCTTGGCCAACACACACACACACACACACACACACACACACACACACACACACACACACACACACACACACACACACACACACACACACACACACACACACACACACACACACACACACCTACAGAAACATCTACACACACACACCATCAAACACACACCATCAAACACACTCTATCTTTCCCTCTTTCGCTCAAAGGCACACACGCGCACACACACACACACACACCCGGGGTGGAGACCCCAGGGGGTGCAGCTTCTTAGACAGGGCTGCCCCCCTGCTGGGTTCAGCAGCCAGGAGCCTACCCCGCTGACAGGTAGACGCGTAGGCCTGGAGCCCCGCGACCTGTTAGCCATTCTACCTAGCCACCACTTTCAGGGCTAAAGAGGAGATGATGATGAGAGTGGAGTGGAGTTCATGGAGGATCGGATAAGAGAATTACAGAAGCACTGCGTATCAGACCTCTGCTCATCTTGGTGTCTGGGTTAAAGCTCTTAAGATCTATCTGTTGGACTCCTGTGCCGTATCTTACTTTCTATCTCGGCTCCTTCCTTTGAATTGAATTTAATAGGGCCACAGCAGAGAAAAAACATCTAAAGAAATATAGTGAAAACTCATACTATACTAAAGGTGGATATATGAAATAACAACAATGTATGAACATTGAA
The DNA here is from genome assembly GCF_031168955.1 of Gadus macrocephalus. NCBI lineage: Eukaryota > Metazoa > Chordata > Actinopteri > Gadiformes > Gadidae > Gadus > Gadus macrocephalus. The sequence continues at coordinate 20,691,271 of NC_082388.1, read as the reverse complement.
CAAAGATGCTGTGAGCAATGCCGTTACTTTAGCTAACTTCACGTTCTTTTTTGCAGTTAGCCCTTGTCTTTCCCCCCTTTTTGTGTGTGGTTGTGTAATCCATTCCTGGGAGCGGTGGAATCAGTAGCTTCGCCTGTTCTGCCATCGTCAGTCAACACTGAGATCGTGCTGCCGACCCGTAAACGCACTGAGAGGGCCGCTTCTTCGTGGAGTTCTCTCTCGTGATTGGATAAGGCGGAAACGGGATACCAGAAAATGTGTTTTTTCTGATTAGTGACTGGGAGACCCATGCTACTGACCAAACACTGTATAACCGTGACGGCTGCCTGAATATAGAGCTATTTAACACTTGGAAATGTCACGCACGGCGACTTTTACGTTTTTAAATAAAAAATACACAAGTAGCAATGACTTCATAAAAGTCCCTCTCTCTAGCTCTCTCAGTCTCTCTCTGGGAAGCAGTGCAGTGACGTGTGCTCTGTCATCAGGGCAGGTTGTGTTCCAACCCACATCCCACAGGTCTCTTCTATTGAGCGGACACTAACACGCGGCCCAGGACCCCCCCCCCCCCAGGCTCCATTGCCCCGGACTGACATGAAACTCCTTTGTAACCACACCGGTTAATAAATTGTCCGGTCCCTGGTCGGCACGGCCATGCTCTTGACCCCAGAACAAAGTTGATGGTAATTGGTTCATTCCCCCCCCCCCCCCCCCACCCCCACCCCCACCCTCTTTGTGTGCGCACCAAGAAAATATCGTGAGCTGGTCGTCGGAAGTAAACCAAAACATTCGCTTTGTTTACAGCGCTGCATAAATTATGGCGGGTACGAGTCCAGAGACATCGTTGGCATTTGTAATTAAGCTAAATTCAATCCCGTTTCCCCCACTAAAGCTAATAATGAGCTGCGTTGAATGGGCTGCCAAGGTTCAGCGTGTTCAGCCGCCCCACTCAGGGCTTAGAGGGGTTGTCAAATGAGGCCCCACTCTGTCAACTCCGGTGAACAGAGCCGGCGGGCGGTGCCTTGTTGTAACCTCGCCTCGACGGTAATGCCTGGCATCAGGGCTGCAGGCCTCACCCTCCTCATCCATCTGGCCTGCGCGGCGTGGGCTCCCACCACAGGGCTTAGGGGGCTCTACTGCCTATCCCGGGAGAGGGACAGAGACAGAGGGAGAGAGGATCTTTTCCTCTCAAGGCTCATCAGATAAGTTGTGGGCACCGGAGAGTTTCTCCCGAGGGGGAAGGGATTTTTTTTTTTCTCTCGCTTTCTCTTTCATGCGATGCACCTTTTTTTTTTATTAGCACATTTTCGCTTCCCTTTCTTGCCATCTCCCTCTCTCCCCGCTGTCTGCTCTTCCGTCTGTCGCTCTCTCTGTCGCTCTCCTCAGTTCTTGGTCTTTCTCTCCTCCTTTCTTGGTCTTTCTCGCTTCCCTTTTTGGTCTTTCTTCTCTCTCTCTCTCTCTCTCTCTCTCTCTCTCTCTCTCTCTCTCTCTCTCTCTGCTTTCCATGGTCTCTCGCACTGCTTGTCTGAGGCAGATTGCCATTCTCCCTGGGGTCTATGACGGATGCAATTCTCAGCAGCTGAGAGTAAAGTTTGATTTAAGATTGCGGGGCTTTGGTGCCACAGTGATCTCAGCTCATACTTGAAGAGTATGTTTCCTGGCTTGATGTTGTGTTCCCGAGAGAGAGGTTACAGCCCATTGATTATGTCATGATCAGAAATAGCGGTGGAGCTCTTCTGTGACCATTTTGTTCTTTGCATTTGCAGCATGGTGGCGTAATGAAGTCAATCTTAACTTACAAACACCTCTGGGATTTGGCCATGCTGAGAGTTTTTATGAGTGAGTGTCGGAAAATATAGAAATATAAATCAATATATATCAGACACGATGGTACCACAAAGTTTTGGCTTTCGAAAATATTCTCTGCAGCCAAAAATACATAATTGATTTCACAGATTGTATTTGAAGATTCTTCATGCTTCTTAATTTCTGTGCGTTCCTTGCTTGTTGTTTTTACTTGTTGTTTATACCTGATTATAGCATGAGGAACTCTATGTCTGCAAGATAAAATCTGATTCACATCCAAGATAGTGGTATTTGTTTGGTGGAGAGTAGCTCAAAGAGTAAAGGAGCAATCAAAATGTTTATAGATGGAAACCCACTTCACCAAAGCTCCCTCTAGCATAGACTGTTAAGGTGCCCTTGGGCAAGCTATTTAAACTCACTGACCAGAAGATATGGGTCAGAATGAGGCAGCAGTCCAGCCATGTTATGACTGTGTGCCATACAAAGGCACTATAGAAATGCTAGGAAAAGGCAGTCCATTACGAAGAAAAGCACACAGGGAGACAGCGAGTCCCTACACTGACCAGAACTTCTCGAGGACCTTGACGGAGTCCTTTGAAATCATAGATTTCTTGGAGACAAGCCAGTTTTAAACGGTGCTTACCGCACCGTTAAAAAAAGGCACAACCCAAGACGTCGTTGTAGTGTGTAGATGGATGTAAGACCCTGTGCATGCCCACAAGCACGTGTCCGGGGATTTGTTCTGTACCGGGCAACACCAGGGCAGCCACTCTAGGTCTAGGTCGCAATAACTGATTTTAGCACGAAATCCCCTGAATACCGAACCAAACGAGGCAAGAGTTTGGGGGGGACAAATATTCGGGGGATCTGTCACAAGCTGAGCCATTTTCCCAGCTAAATAACTAAAGTGACTTATTCTGCACCCGCGGTGTTGAAAGAAGGGGAGGGGGAGGACCAGGCGTTGTGGGGCGACATCGCTGAGCTCACCTGTTACTGTGGAGTCACGTATGAGCATAAGGAACAAGCCCAGATAAAGGCAGTGAGGTCAAACATATAAGGGTTCAAGTGAATATCTAAAACTGATCGGTTAAGAGAAAAATGTAGAGTATACTTTATATTGATGCCAAAAGACATAATGGAAAAACAGAACAAAGATGGGAGAGACAACATGGGCAATTTAGAAATGTCACAATGAATGCAGGGGGGATTGAGAAACTCTTTAACAATATACCAGCAAACTTGAATCATATAACTTTTTTAGAAAGGACCTTATACCAAATAAAGCCCTCAATCTAAATCCAGTTTCACTGAAGGGAAGCCACATCAATTTTCCGTACTGCAGGTGAAATACATTTTCCAAACCACCAAGTTAGAGTCAGTTGCACTTATGTTATACAAACAGTATTACTGAGATTTGAACGATCAAAAGCTTTTCCTCTTAAGGTTGCCTACTTCCAAGACGCTCAGCAACAACCGAGTGCAGCACTATGCCTGGTGCTGTTTAGAAATGGCATAAATAGCAGGGTACGTAATCTCCCCATTTTTCCACATTTACGACGGCTTTCAGGACGGATGCAGGCATTAGCGTATCAAAATGCACCGTAGACAGTTACAGACTGGCAAGCTGTGTGTCTCCTCCCACCAATCAGCGGCGATCAGGGGGATATGACAAGTGTGACTACAAAAGTACCTCGCACAAAAACAGCTGCCAAGCTGAATGACAAGCTAAAATTGGCCAGGATGAAAGCACAATTCGCACAACATTGAAAAAGCAGGCATTTTTTTCCGGCGTTGAAAAGGAATCAACAAGTGATTGAAGCTCAGACTGACAGACGATGGGGCTGATGAGGAGGAGGCATGCAGTGAAGGCTGTCGGGGATTTAGAGAGAATCATATTATGTAAAACTGTGGCGTCATGGGAAGTCCAAGGCAGGAATTCGTGTGTTTGGGATACAGAGGAAGACTGTGATGTTGTCTGTAGTAGACTGTGCTGTAACAAGGCAAAACTTGGGCTTAAAAATGCTAAGAAGTAACTTATCTTCTGATCTAGTGTTCCACGCTTTAGGCAAGGAGGTAGACCCTTGGATGGCAATAACATGAAAGATATTATACGAGTTAAGTAATCCACTTGCATGTTGGTTTCAAAATATTTTCTTTGAAATGTCAATCAACGAGTAGAAATATGTTCCCTGAATAACAATAAAAACAATAATTGTAGCAATTAAAATCAAATAATATGTTTTCTAAAGTGCATTATTTCAGAGACACACAGAAAAAATTCACACTTGCAGACACATGCAGTGTTACATTAAAACCAGAAGAGCAGAAGTGTGTGAATAAGTTCTCTTTTATCATGAATGAATATTTTTTGTGCTTGCAGTAATAGTATAATAGTAACAGTTTTATCTGTCTAAGTTGTAAGGGAACTGTTTAATGGCTTTCTGTGAACATGAGTCTTGAGCATCTTTAAATCATAAGCCAACTTTTACTCTTATTGCTATAGTGCTACTGCTACGCTCTATCGTTACTGCTAATGCTGCTCCCGCCTGCTGTTATCGACCGCACGCTCTCACTTTCTTGAGGAGACAGACAACAAAAATAGCTGTATAACTACTGCAAAACGATAAAATTTTCCATCCTTTTCCATTCTTATTCTATAATATAAACTTAACTTGGCAGCCAACATTTAGAGCTTCACTTTGGTTCACATTCTGAGAGTTGCAAGTAAAGACTTACAAGTGAAAAAATACAACGACTCAGCAAGTACATGTCCATTACTTACAGTGGATTCCCATAGCTGAATATCTCCATGGGGGGGGGGGGGGGGGGGGGGGTGAAAAAAAATAAACATGGCGAACTTTCCGCCAAGGTGAAACGGTGCATTGAGCCGCGCTGACTGAGAGCATCGCAGCATGAACCATTAGCATGTCTGTGACCTTAGCAGGTAGGGTAGCGGGCCCGTCTCTAATGAAGCCGTCGGAGAGGTTCTGCTCTGGCTCTGATGCTGATGGAGACACCTGGCCTCTCCAGCTGCCCCTCTCGGCATGCGAACCCCGGCTAAGGCTTCTCTTCTCTCCGCCAGCTGCCCGAAGACGTGCCTTGAACCGTGGGAGGCTGGGTCAATTCTGGGGGGCTTCTGCCGCACGGTGAGTTGTCACAATATTTACTGGTCTGATATGTGGACCCGGCTGTCGCGGTGCACAGCGATGGATATTAAGCGTAGAGAAGACCCACCAAGGGGGACAGGAGGGTCCTGTGGTTTTGGCCGTTGGACTCCCAGCTGAAGTTGAACCCTAATGTTTGTACATGAAGGGATCGATGAGCAAGAAGCCTAATCCCTAGCTGCCCCTTTAATGACCTGAATGCAATGCGAGTCATTTTGGCATCTGCTGAATAATTAAATAGTGTACCCAGTAGAAATGGACTAAACAGACGCTCAACACTTAACACCTTTTGCATATTGCTTTCTCACCTAAAACTAAATGAGTCACCGTTCAATGACATACTTTTGTTCAAGGGATCCGACCTTCCGACACACTTTAAGTGCCTCTGCCATTAGTAATCAAATCCAGTGGCAGGAGCAGTGGGTATGTATACTGTGGAATTAGGCTCTATGGGGGAAAACTTGATTAATGGTGTTGTTATTATACCCCGGCAGTCTCATCTTGATCTATGAAGGGAAACATCTGCGAGTACTGGCTCTCTTTCTCACCCAGACGGACACAACTACACAGCGTCGAAATCATAACATGCAGCAGTAGATGACAGCAAACAAGAGGCTCCTCTATATTCAGAACGCGTTCTAGGGCAGGGAGTTTCCAATGCTACAAATCCTTGAGGATCTACAGGGTGGCAACATCCACAGAGTACAGCCCAAAAATGATCCGTCTTTAATAAATAGTCTCTCGCACCGATGCTAGTGACAGCCGCGGCTTCGGCGTCGGAGGGAAGACGGCAATGGGGGAGGGCGCTCTGTGATGGTTGTAAATGGTCGAGGTGCCACATAAAGTAATGTGACAGATGTGGCTGGAGTGGGGCTAATGCCTGTTGAATGCTAATGGCGATGCAGAATAGCTTGACATTTAGGGAGCTCAGACTGCATGTAATTGGAGCCGTGGCCTTTCTGCGGCGACGATTCGATTCCACGCTGTCAAAAGGCAGCGCTGCGCGCCCCTTTGTGGTCAGGAGAGAATCCCCCCCGCACCTTTCATCCCCGACCCAGGCCAACGGACTTCGGGCCGGGCAGCCACACGGGTGAATTGGCCTATTGTTGTAGAGAAGGAGGAGGGGCAAGTTCCGCTATTGGATGTCACTTCAAGAATGGAATAACGACAGGAAAGCTTAAATAATCTTCTAGGGAAAGACAGCTTTAAGGTCATTGTCACCGTCCTCCTCCTCCACCCCAGAGTGAAGGATAAAACGTCTTTCCAATCACATCATCATAAGGAACTGCACATAAACGGGGCACAACGCACGTGAGTGGGCCCAGTAAAACTGCCCTAGATTGATTCTCCACCCCTCTCTGTGTGAAGGAAAGGAGGGGGCAAGGGGGCAGAGAGAGGAGTATATACCACCTTAATGGTCAAGGTGACATAACACTGTTATGCCCCCCCCCACCACCACCGTACACCACCATCCCTCCCCCCCCCCTCCCAGCCCCCAGCTGCTGTCTGCACAGCAGCGACCGGCCATTCATCACCCCCTTCCGAGCCATGTTACCCCGGCGCCGCGCGAACAAATCAAGGACATGGATCAAGGCGATGGCGAAAAGAGAGGCCGCTGAATAGGCCGCGCATCAGCACTTATGCTACCCACTCCCCCATCCGACACAGATGCACACACACACACGCACGCACACGTGCGCGCCCCGAGGCCAATGGTCCATTCACCTGCCCATAAAGAAGTCGTCAGTCGCTGAAAGAGTCAATCGTCGGTATAACCATATACCTCCGGTGCCGCTGGCGCCCCCATGCTGCCGGGGCTCCCCTGTGTGGTGACGTCAGGTCCCATGGTGACTTACAGGGCGCGGAATTATTAACACACAGGGGAGTGTTCAGGTAGACGTATCCTGGTTCCCAGGTGGGTTCATCTCACGAGGGAGACCGCCAGGAAGCAGACACTTGGGATGTGCAGCCCGGGACGAGAGCGAGGGAGCCAGGGAGCCAGGGAGGGACTTTAATGTGGAGGAATATGGAGCAGAGTTGAACGTGATGACTACCCGCGTGGATTGCACTAGCTCGGTAGTATAATGGGATGGACATGGGGACAGGGAAGCAGACAGAGAAAAAACTGTTTGCGAACATAATTTAGATCCATTGGCCTTCATGGAGGAGAACGTGTCTCTCAAATAAAACCTTTTTTATTAAATAGATGATGTAAATTGCAACTACTGGTCCAGTTCCATATATTTGTGAAAAAAAAAGGCTTTAAATCGTATTCATTAATGAAACCAGTCCGGAGCGAGGGTGAAATACGACGGGTATAAAATTGTAAGTGCAGCAGTATACTTTTATTACGGCGTCGTAGGTTAATCACTGGCTGGCTCCGCTAATTGAAGCACTTTAGGTCCGATAATAGAAAAATAACAGATCCCTGAACCTCAGGACAATGAGAAGCAATATGCCGGAGCCTAGCTGCCCATGGAACAAGGGTGTATCTTATAAACCGGCCACCCCCTGTATACATTTGAATCCCAGCACAGAGTACAGCGAGCTCTCCGTGACAGTGAGCCAAAAAGGAGTGGTTCTCTTACTGAGCCTGCTCTACAATTGGTGCTTTATAAAACCAGCGGTTACAAAGCACACAGTCATTTCCTCTGCCTGACCGGCTTGAGGGTTGTTGGATTACCCTGTAATTCCCCCCCCCCGACCAGTCACTCATAGAGCACCGTACACACTTACACACACTTAGTCGATCACCTAGCAATTGATTCATCACTGCTGTGCTGGCCCTCTAAACCAGGAAAATTATCAACCACCACACACACACACACACACACACACACACACACACACACACACACACACACACACACACACACACACACACACACACACACACACACACACACACACACACACACACACACAGAGCCCAGCTCTCAGGACGGAGGTCTTCTCCATATCACCGGTCTGTCAATACGGATTGAGATCTGGCACAGATGGCCTAAGCGTAGAAGTCAGGGGGATCTACTGTTTTCAGCGAGTCTGCTCTCCAATGACCTGCTGCGATGAGTGGGTGGTGGAGGAGGAGGAGGAGGAGGAGGAGGAGGAGGAGGAGGAGGAAGAGGAGGAGGCAGCTCGTATGTCAGAACAATCTCAAACCGTAGACAAACTCCCAGAGCTTTCTGAACACGGAGGCTGAAGGGAGCTGAGCATCAACTGGACAGGCGCGCCCTGGGGAGCATAGGTGGAGGTCAACTGTATAGGGAAGACACCATCGCTAGTCAGTCCGCATCCTCCTCACTCCTCACCGCTCCACCTCCCCTCTAAACCTCCTGCCTACACCAGCCTTCCCCTAAACCTCCGTGCTACATCACCTCCTCCCTTAAACCTCTTCACTACACCACCTCCTCCCTTAAACCTCTTCACTACATCACCTCCTCCCTTAAACCTTTTCACTACACCACCTCCTCCCTTAAACCTCTTCACTACACCACCTCCTCCCTTAAACCTCTTCACTACATCACCTCCTCCCTTAAACCTCTTCACTACACCACCTCCTCCCTTAAACCTCTTCACTGCACCACCTCCTCCCTTAAACCTCTTCACTACACCACCTCCTCCCTTAAACCTCTTCACTGCACCACCTCCTCCCTTAAACCTCTTCACTGCACCACCTCCTCACTTAAACCTCTTCACTACACCACCTCCTCCCTTAAACCTCTTCACTACACCACCTCCTCCCTTAAACCTCTTCACTACATCACCTCCTCCCTTAAACCTCTTCACTACATCACCTCCTCCCTTAAACCTCTTCACTACACCACCTCCTCCCTTAAACCTCTTCACTACATCACCTCCTCCCTTAAACCTCTTCACTGCATCACCTCCTCCCTTAAACCTCTTCACTGCATCACCTCCTCCCTTAAACCTCTTCACTACACCACCTCCTCCCTTAAACCTCTTCACTACACCACCTCCTCCCTTAAACCTCTTCACTACACCACCTCCTCCCTTAAACCTCTTCACTGCACCTCCTCCCTTAAACCTCTTCACTGCACCACCTCCTCCCTTAAACCTCTTCACTGCACCTCCTCCTCCCTTAAACCTCTTCACTGCACCTCCTCCTCCCTTAAACCTCTTCACTGCATCACCTCCTCCCTTAAACCTCTTCACTGCATCACCTCCTCCCTTAAACCTCTTCACTACACCACCTCCTCCCTTAAACCTCTTCACTGCACCTCCTCCCTTAAACCTCTTCACTGCACCACCTCCTCCCTTAAACCTCTTCACTGCACCTCCTCCTCCCTTAAACCTCTTCACTGCACCTCCTCCTCCCTTAAACCTCTTCACTGCACCTCCTCCCCACTCCTCCTCACTGCCTCTCAGTACACTTCCTCCTCGCTGCCCTCTAACTACACCACATCCTCAGTGTCCCTCCTCCCCCCTGCAACCCAATCTCCTCATCAACACAACAGGCAGTCCCGTTAACAAACTCAAACAACAAGCAGTGTGGTCCTGCTATTCTCCCCGAAACCCACACACACAATCAATAGCGTTCCCCTCTCGGCTGGCGGCTTAATCGACTGTACTGCCTGACCTAACAAAATAAAAGCCCATCGTGCTGTCCCAGCAGTTCTCTCTCTCTCGCTCTCTCTCTCTCTTTTTTCTCTGTCTCTCTGTGTGTGTGACCTTGCTCAAGCCAATAATACCACGCAAACTCCCCTCACCACCTCCCGCCAACCCACACCCATACCTCTTCCCCTGTCCTGGAATGACGTCCTGTTCTCCCATTCAGAGCAGAGGGAGGACAGATAACGGTAATAATAATTGCTTCTGCCCCTCCCTGTTCCATCCCCCCCCCCCCCCCACACACACACCCCCGCCCCCAAAAGGTCTGTGCTAAAGGAGGTATCAACAAAAGACAGGCCCCGAGTTTCTCTTGTATCGCTCTCGCTGTATAGATAAGAACGTCAATAGACGGTGTTGTCGGAGGAGGAAAAAGACTTGAGGTGCGCGGCAGGTGGTTTGTCTGGGTGTCGGAGGTCGTCTCGTGTACATCGCCTCACACAGGCAACGCAGGAAGGACCCCGTGGGAAAAAAAATGCAGGAAAAAGGCGTTTTTTTTTTTCCTTGGTTTTTTTTCACGCTTGTTTTTCAGCTGACTGCCTTTTGGAAAACACAATTAAATCATGGCTTTATTGGCTATACAAGGCGAGCTAAAGCGATTGATAGTGATTTGGTCTTCTAGGTTAATGGGCGTCACACGTCAGATCTTTAACATGTTTACTCTGCTTCACATGAGCAAACATGCCGGTCGCTTTTCTTGACAAAACTCCCGCCTTCAGACCTGATTTAATTAGCCTCTCGAGTGTGAGCCGGCTCAGGCTACCCTTTCCTATTGATATCGTGGTGATGTTTGGGTGCTGCTCCGGAGACGACGAGGTCATGAATGGAGGATGGTGAATGAAACTGGAGCCATGATGAAGTTAGTTGACTTCTTGCTTACTGTAACGCTGTTAGTATGTTCCCTTCATACATGGTGTTGATATGGTAGTGGAGTGTGTCTGTGTGTGTCTGTTGCAAACAGATGCCAGCAGACCCAAAATAGAACACATACACATCCATCAAAGTGTAACATATCACACACAAATATCATAATTATTCCCAAACCTATTCCCACACGATCATGCCATTTTTTTTATCTTAGTCCTTCCCTGACTTGTTTTGAACTTTGAACTGATCGCATGCATGGCGTAGCTACACTCTACCTCCTCTCGCCCACTTGTCCGAGATCTCCTTATCTGTGAACGCTCCAACTCAACTCAAAAAACCGAACGTAACCCTTTTAAAGACCCTGCCTGCGTATCACCCTGCTACACCCCGGCAATATCAAGCACACTTATCTTCCGAGGTGGCTCGCTGAGAGCCTTGATTCAGACCAGAAGAAATTTCCCTCGCAGCCGTAGGCCTATTTGTAACCAAACTCTCCGTAGCACTGGTCATGTTCATTCATTGAGGCCGCAGAAAAATAAATCCAAATTTTCTATATTTTAGGTTTTACGTTTGAGTCTTGGGAGGAGGGCAGCTCCTTCGTCGTTACGATGATGGGCGAGAACTATCTCTGAAAAAAGGCGTAGAATCAGGGATTAATATTCGGGACTGATGGGAGCCTGTGATTGCCTGCTAGCTAGTTTACCTGGCCCTGCATGGGTTTTTTATGTAAATGTGTTCTCAAGGTTTCTGTCGTCCTTTTCGATAACAACTAGGAAAGTCGGTTGACTGCTCCCCCCCTCCCCCTACCCTCCTTAACTTGGTTTTGTATGCAATGTTGTCTAATAACGGGTCTGCTCTCTCCCATTGGAGGATTCAATTGGGGTTTCCTAAATTCAAAATAACTGATTCCACTGGATGTGTTTGGGAAAACTAGGCCCATCCGTTGTTAAGTATGTGTTTGTTTTTAAGCTCCCTTAAAAACAGATTTTGTAATTTTTAAACATGAAAGTGTGTGTGTGTGTGTGTGTGTGTGTGTGTGTGTGTGTGTGTGTGTGTGTGTGTGTGTGTGTGTGTGTGTGTGTGTGTGTGTGTGTGTGAGATTGGGTGGGAATATTGTGGAAGGGAGTATGTCTCACATTTGCAATGAATAACATGGTCAAAATCTGACCCTTCAGACCCCTTTTAGCCTCCACTTTCAATGCCGGTTCAAATTGACCCGAGCATGTCAGAATGCCTGACATTAACTGCTTTATTTTGAATTTAGTTTCCACTAATTAAGGCCAGTAGCAGAGGTTTCATTCTGAAAAAAATAAATAAAAATTCCTAGATTTTCAATTTGACCCGCAACATATGAGGAGGGTCAAGACCTTTAAGGGTTTTATTATTTCTTAAAAAACACACTTATTCTTATGTTCTACCAATAAAGGTTATCTGTAGCAATATGCAGTGAAATACATAAAAGTGTGAGATGAAATGCGACATGCAATTACCACCACAAATGGCTCGTCAACCTGCCGTTTTTCATGTCTTCATCTTTTGTTTGTCCTCCTCCTCCTCCCCCTTGGGGCCAACCATTCAGAAGCTACATGCTGACCTTTCATGTGTGCTTTATTACAACCTATGGTCACATAATGGCAGAGCCCTTTTATGATTTCCTGAAATGGCTTTTCATTCCGGGCATGGTGGGGGTCAATGTTGACTGGTGCCCAGTGGGGAGTGTCTTTGAACGCTTTAATGCAAGGCGAGTGTTTGCGGTGGATAAGTTGCTCGGGGTAATGATGTGAGAAGGCTGTTGAAGGAGGATCAAATAGACTCGTCTCCGTTCCTCGCTTTAATGGATGCTAAATGTCGGGGTGCAATTGGATTTTCTTCTTCCCAGCACTGGTTACGACCAGGATTTTCATTGCAAGCCAATGAAAAATTACAATGTGGTCTTACTTAAAATGACTTTGATAGTGTGGTTTGATTGGATGATTGTCGTGAATATTCCTGACAGAAAATGTTCTACTTGTTTAGATAATCTATTAGATATTAGAATATTATTAGACTTTTGTACTTTTTTTTCACTCTCTCTTTCTATATATATTCTCTCTCTCTTGATAAAGAGATAGATGGATAGATATATTTGTTTATGTCACTCACCATGTCTCAGTGTGCATAAATGTGTACCCAACTAATCTCTGTAAAATGGCCCTGGTGACACTTAATCTACTACATTAATGATTGGTGGCTGGTTGGGGGTGGAGATCACATCTTTATCACATTCTCAAAGAGAAATCAGACCGGCATGTTCTATCCCCCAGTATATGGATAGATAGGGAGGGCTGTCTTTTTTTTATCCTGGATGTTGAATCTATCAAATACTTACCATTTTTGATTCCCAGAAACTGAACATCTGTGTCCTTATTCACGTCCAGAAGTTCTGGCGAACCCCCATAGAGTGACCAGATGATTCATAAACCCATCTGTGATGCCACGAGGAAATGACCACGTTTCATTGGCTGACTCATAGAGTGTACGTCTGCGGTCCCTCATGCGTCACAGACCCCTTTTTTCTCCTTGCACTGTTAGTAAGCTGAGTCGGAGAGTGTTTACAACAACAGTCTGGTTGTTTCCCCGGCGTCTGTGAGACATGAAAAGGACATGCTGATGCACTGTTGACTGCTGTTTGCAGCATTAACGCTTCTGTAATTACAGGCAAGGCGTGACCTCCAGGGTGTGTTTACTGAAACCATACCCTTCTGTACAGCCTTTAACTGAGAAACCAGAACAAGAGTGACTGCTAACCTATGTGTGCTTATGAAACCTAGCTTTCACGGTGGAAACATGGTACACTATAAATAACACCGGTACGCATTTCAAAACCCATGCAACACAGTTCTGAAGAAAGTTTTTTTTGCCATAACATTACCCTGAAAAAGGATGTTTTCTTTCCAAACTACATTTCTTTTGAATAATAGAGTGGATGACTAGCGACAACTTTTGTTAGTTTTTTTCCCTCCGTTTTACTAATGACACCCATGGCTACGCTAAAGACTTCTTCCACTTGTTTTGAGCTAGACTTCCATTTTAGTTTGATTCATTTCATTCTATTGAGCCCTTGGGTTATCCAATAATCATTCCACCCCACCCTTCACTTTCTGCCTCTGAATTTCTCACAGCTGTTTCCAGAATTAAACTGCTTTGCTTAATTAAACTTCTGAACGAAATGCCCTTTCAAATGCTCAACTTTATTTTAGCATTCTTCGGTGCCAGCATTGACGACTGTCACCTCTTATCCCTCGTCATACTGTGTCTCCAGTAAAAAGAAAATGCAAAATGCTCATCAATTCAATATTTTAGTAAATGTAGAGTTTAGATTTAAAATATAAACAGTAAACATGCATAGATTGGCTTTCTTGATTGTAAATATATATTGTTACTATATAATGAGTAGATAGTTCATTTGTGGATTAACTTATTATCAATTAATAATTGTGACATTTGATGTCGGAGACTAGGAAATAGGTAGACGAATACACAATAGTTAAAGCCATCCTCTGGGGTTCAAGGTTCAATGTTCTTCTCTGAATGCCCCAGAATGGGCAGACGATTTAGCAATCATTGATTGCTAAATTGTTTCTAGCGCAATCGTTGATTCAGATAAATGATAATAATACACTGCTTAGTAATAAAAAACAATGTGAAACGATTTGTAGATCCCATTGCTGAATCAATATTATGCAGGACACACTGTAATGTAAGCATACCGTCCCTCCAATGTTCCTTATGACTTCACTGTAGTGTTGAGATTCAAACCAAACAACATTTCACTTGGAAGCCAATGCTGTGTGTGGAGACTGTTCTCCTCCACACAATGAGAGGCGGTGTACCGCTTGTTGTACCAACTAATTTATCCAATATGGAGGTGGACAAAACAATAAGAAGCCTGTTGTCCTGGAATGTGATATGCTGGACTGACCCAAGTTGGCTTGTTAGCATCTATTTGTAATTCCAAATTGCTGCCGTGTTTCCATTCCGTTCCCCGATCCGAGGCTTCCTCAAGGCCTCGTGGTTCAAACCCAACAACGCACCTGCAAACTGCCAGGAACGCAAGCGGCGAGGCCCAGCTTCCGAAAATTGGTTCAATTGAGCTGCTTTGGGGACGGCTTTTGTTTTCCCTTTGTATTCCATTAACTCAGGTGCAGAAGTTGGCGGTTTGGGTGAGAATTCTCACTGATTTTCTGCCAGGCTTCATCACATTCAAAAGCCTTCCGACTCCCTGCTATCCTCCTTTCTTGCACATATCGACGGCGAGTGAGCGCTACCCAGGGCTTTTAAACACTTCTCAGAGACGTTTTGTCTTCCCGTAGCCCTGATGGCCTGTCCACATCAATCCATATCTTCCCCTGATCTCCTCTCCTGCCTTCCTTTTACTGATGAAAGCTGTGTTGTTTTTATTACACTTGAAGCTGATGGCACGTCAGGGAAATCTCTTGTTTTATATTATTTGATATCTTGAGGTGTGTGTGTGTGTGTGTGTGTGTGTGTGTGTGTGTGTGTGTGTCACGGGGGCGATGGTTTGGGGGATGTTTGAAATGTTTTACAACCCTTTATATCATCAACTTGACATCCTTGCACACTCATTTAGAAAATATTAGCCGGTGCACAAAGTGGTTAAAGAGAGCCTATTAAATGCACTCAGAGAGGTAATGTGTCATTAAATTGAAAGAGAGTTGTTAAGACAGCGTAATTTCCCTCTGAGGCGTCGTTACATTTAGTTAGGGGGGTTGTGGGGTGGCGGGGGTGCGATTGACACTTGGACAACATGTACAGTAAGTTATTGGAGAGGGCTGATGAGAATCTAAGGATGGAACGAAACAAGCAACTTGGGTGTGTTCATGTTGAGAGGGAGAGGTTGTTAGTCTAAGTAGGGCAGCTTATGATATGTATCTAGGTATTGTGTCTTAAACTATTAATGCACGGAATGAGGCAAAGTATCTGGTCGATGAGAGTGACGTCGGATATGTGCTGAGGGAGGCTGAGATTACAAGAGTGGGAAGCGGGGGTAGAATCTTTAGGCTTTAGACTGACAGCTCCGATGCAGGATACAATCTACCGTCTGCTTGGAGCTGTGTGCGGATAACCTAATGGTAGAGACCGGGAGATGGTGGGCTCTTATCTGCAGGGCCAACCCTGTCCAGGGAGCCCAAGATAGGGAAACAGAGAGGGAGGCTCAGGGGCTGGAATAACGGGAATTCATCAAAACAAATTCTGAGATTCAGCCAAAGAATTCCTATCATTATTCCAAAGAATTCCTACAATTCATCCACAAAAAACATCAATACTGCTAACTAAGACTCTGCTATAGCCTATCTTGTTATCCGAATGTCCTTTTTTGGGAGGGCTTGAATAGGGTTTGTTATTTTGTACTCAGCTCTATTGTCACTGTCATGTTGATTGTTCGAGGTCAGGGAATGGGAATACCCCTGTGGGAATACCCCTGTGGGAATACCTCTGTGCCAAGAGCAGATACCAGCTAACATGATGTCCCAGTGACCAGCCCTTGTCTTCAAGCAGCTAGCAGCGTTATCTCAGCGCGCGTTCCTGACGCCGAGCTAATCTAATAGTGAGCCTTTTATACTCTCTGAGGCACATTGATGTTGAATAATGAAAAACTGAGGGAGGTGTGGATAGGGAAGAGGGGCTGGGGGGGGGTGGGGGAGGGGGGGGTAGACAAAGCACGGGCCTGCTGGGATTAGTTCCTGTCCAGGTCTACATTGATTTGGTTTTAAAGTTCAAAAATATTGATGTACTCAAGTGTGTGCAGAAGAGCGAAATACGAGTGTGACTTTCTCACCACGCCGAAGGCCCTCAATTACCCCCACTGGAGTTGTGGCATCCCTTAAATCTAACACACACACACACACACACACACACACACACACACACACACACACACACACACACACACACACACACACACACACACACACACACACACACACACACACACACACACACACACACACACACACACAGAGAGAGAGACAAAGAGAGAGACGCACAAAAGCATGCACACACGCACATGCAAATACACACACATACACACACATAGGTCTTGAATGCAGCTGGTGTTGCAGCCTTTCATGTCCATTGATTGTGGATGGCTGGGCCTGATTTATTTTTTATTTTTTTTTTCTGTCTGCAAGCTAGCGGCCAGCAACAAAGTCAAGGAGGCCACAGAGGAGGCCCGATATCTCTGGTGATCAGTAGCAAGCAGACAGAGAGGGGGAGATAGAGAGACTTCCTCCCTTCCCTCTATCTCGGTATCTCTCTATCCATCGCTCGCTCTCTCTTTGGCTGGCATGAACGGACGGGGAGCGGCGATGCAGAGCGCGGTGACTGACTCGTCCTATCTGAATTCAATCAGACGCGGTACAAACGGATGGTTTATTCTCGGCATGCAACACGAGCTCAAGCAGGGGAAGGTGTACATCGCCCTGTTAAGTTGGTCGGAGTTATTGTCTGTCTGGGATTGATGCCCTGGTTTCCATTACACAGGAAATTGTAAGTCTGCTACGGACAAACCAATTGCAACGTCAAAAGTGGGGCCAAGGTAGCTTGGCCAGAACCTGACCAAAAAAGAAAAAGATGGCCAATGAACCTTTCTGCATCTGTTCACCAATCTGGGAAACGCCTGGTCCCTTTTAACAAATCATGGTTTGTTTCTTCCTCTTTAGGGGCATATGAGGGTGCAGCTACTTTCAGCTTGGAACAGCTGAACATGAGTCAAGTCAGGGCAGCACCCTAACCACTGGTCTAGGGTGTCTACCAGCCGAAAGGCTCAGTATTCAAACCCTGATGCCCCCATAATAGTCTAGAAGTAGGCATCGCTACAAGATGCCTAGCCCCTACCTGCTCTTTGCATTTATTCACAAGACTATGGAAGTTGCCTTGGAGGACAGCATCTGCTGAATGACTTAATAGTAAATATTAAGTCAGAGATGGTGAGCTTTGGCCCTGCGTTCATTCTAGGAATGTTGTTACTCCTCATATGTGTAAATGTATTTGGCAATAAACCTTTTCTGATTCTGATTCTTTTCTGATTCTGATTACGTGACGCCCGAGGCAATAAGTTCACCCAGAGGCTAAGGCTTTCTGCATGAATCTACCTCAAGGTGATTCTGTATCAAACAGCAGTGCATTGCACCATAATTAATCCACCTTACAATGCCAAGACATTGGACGTTTCATTCCCGGTGACTTTGGATCCGTTTCCTGTCGATGACTTTGGACGTGTCTTGTTTGTTAACTGTCAAAGATTCCTTTGGTAGACGTTCCCGTTCTCCCCAGAAGGAGGGGAGCTGTAGGTGTGAAGTACAGTCACCGTGCTAGACGGCGACGAATGTTCTTGTAAAAGGTCCAATTGACACCCAGTGCCTCTGGGCCCTTACCGGGAGCGTTTCACTTTAAGGCTTCAGGAACTCTGGCTTTATTTATTTTTGCCTTTTTTGTTCTCCATTCATGTCAACACCTTGGGTGTCTGGTGACTCTGTCGACTACAACACGCAGCTTGCATCATGAAGAACAAAGCGTTGACAGCAATGATGCCAGCCAGGGTTTGATGAAGTTCCCTGTAGATCTCTGTACCCGATGAATGAAAAAATGCTCACAAAGTGCTTTTTTGTCGCCGGGTTCTTTTGAAAGGCTTGCGCGTGTATCTGGAATGGCGCTTAATAGATAACAAGGCATTCATGTCTTGTCTTTGTCTTTGCGGGGTGGTACAACGATTATGTCAATTAAAAGCCAGCAAAAGATAATTCTTCTGAAAGGACTTTTTTGATGTCATTAAATAATCAGGCGTAAGGCTCTCTCCCTCCCCCTCTCCATCTGAGACATTGTAACTCTTGTCTGTAAAAACAAAACATTGACATGTCAAGAGATATTCTAGACATCTCAATTGAGTGAGTTAAAGGAGTGAGCAGTGGACTAGCATGCATATTCTGGTTCCTGTTTTAACTGGATTTCAAAGTGTACGAAACACTATTGCATATCGTACGTAAAACTTCAACAGATTCACCCATTAGATCCAAAGCTTTCACACATCGTTACAAGCTCGTAGGCCAACCGCAGGAGGGAAGGGGGGAGGGGTCGCGTCTCCGTCCATCAGTGACTGACAACCTTGGTATTGAGACAAAACTTGGCGTTTCGGAAACAACTGCCACATCCGATGACGTATCACATCCGAAAGCCGTCTATCCAGCTAGTGGTTCTTATTAATCCTGCTGACTGCGTCGCGGAAACATTGGTGCTGACACGGATAGAGGAGAGAGGGAGAGATATACTGTGTGTGTGTGTGTGTGTGTGTGTGTGTGTGTGTGTGTGTGTGTGTGTGTGTGTGTGTGTGTGTGTGTGTGTGTGTGTGTGTGTGTGTGTGTGTGTGTACGTATATGCAGCTCCACCGCCAAGATATTTAACCAAACCCGTGACCCATCTCCGGCAACAGTCTGACATTTTCATCACCTGTCTGACCCAGAATCGTTGCTGACAGTTGATGCTTTTCACGCTGTGCTCCAGCCGATAAAAGTGCAAGTGCGGATTTGTCTGTTGGACAGTTTGCTGCGAGAAGACTTCTCGTATCCGGATTCTTCCTTTACGTATGATGTAAGCCGTGTCGAGTTTGATGCACAACACTGGGTCACCTTTTCCTGACCCGGTTGCAGGTGCTGGCATCATGTCACAATGAATTCGCTGTGAGTTTTCCGTAGAAAATCGTAGTAGATGTTTTTTAACGAGCCAGATCGCATGACAAACTGGCCCTTGACTCGTGCGATGTGGTAAACGTTGCCATTATTAGTGCGTGTTTGCCGCAGGAGGTGCAAGGAGAAACATCTGATTATAAATGACTATAAATGAGATGTGAACAGATACGCCACAAAATACAGAATAGCTTGTTTTGCTAAGGCAACATATGGCACAACCGAATGCGTTTTAATGAAAAGGTCCCTGAGCTGAGTTTCATTTTCTATTTAGTATCCACTGCACTGTTATTGTGAGATGAACGGATCTATTTCACGATGACCCTCTGTCAAATTATTTTAATGGAGGTTAATAAGCTATATTAACAAAGAGAAATGGCTTGTGCTGGGAAAATATCTAAAACAAACATAAATCACCCTTCTCTTTTTCATGCACCCAGAATTCCTCACAGAAATCCTAGTTCCATCCTTCAAGTTGGAACATTTGTTTATCTAACGATTGACGATCGTATTCATGGGATGGGTGATGGTTTATCCACAGGGGTGTCCCTTGTGAAGTCGTTGCAGAAATAAGTGATGTAAGAGAGGAACAGGTGCTGCCTTTCACCAGAGGCCTTTCCTTGACCATCTGGGCTGAGAGTGGCTAGTCAGGCATTCTCATCATGTTTCCTTTCCACCTTATTGACGCCACTTGGCAGAAAGGCCCCAGATATTGACTAGCTTGTAAGTGGAGCTGAGGGGAGTGTGTGTTTGTGTGTGTGTTGTTGGGTGGGTGTTCAGCTGTGTGTTTGTGTGTGTTTTCTTGTATGTGTACTGTTGGGCGGGTGTGTTTCGTTGGGTGTTCATCTGTGTGTGTGTGTTGGTGTGTTCTTGTATGTGTGTTGTTGGTTGTTGTGTGTGTGTGTGTGTGTGTGTGTGTGTGTGTGTGTGTGTGTGTGTGTGTGTGTGTGTGTGTGTGTGTGTGTGTGTGTGTGTGTGTGTGTGTGTGCGTGTGCAAGAGAGATGGCACGACAACATTTGTAATTAGTAAAAAAAAGTAATTAGGTGGTTACCAGGTGTGAAGAAATGTTTTAACTTCCGGTAATTGCATATATTTCACCTGTACTTAGACTCTCTGTGGATGTTACCACATCTTAACACAGCACAATGTAACTATCATAAGCCTTGTGTTTATATTGGCCACTGTACACCGGTGAGATTTATTAGAATAATCACGGTGAAGGTCAGCTCTTCAGCTGTCACGAAGTTGGCACATAAATAATGCAGCACAAAAGCAAATAGCAAACAAACAAGTGGAGAGATAACACACAAGCAATGCCGGTCTATCGTTCCTGGTAGTACTTACCAGCCTGTAAGCCACAGAGTTTTGCAGGCCGGCCCTCCTTCTCCTCCATCAGCTCTCTTCCTCACTGTGTTTGGCCTAGTTTCCCCCCGTCCCCCTCCCCTCCTCCCCTCCCCAGCCAATCATGAGCCCATCCCGGTAATGACCTCTATATGAGACCAGAGCAAAAAATCAATAGAGAGCCCCAGGTATCATGAGCTTTGAATCCACTGCCTGGCCCCCACGCGACAGTGAGGGCGATGGTGTCTGACCAGACCAAGATCATTTGTTTTCTAACTTAAGTCTATCTGTTTCCTGTCTCGGCGATTGCCTTTTCCTAGGCTAATATCCTGGAAATGCTACCTTGGAAGACATCAGTGTTACAATCCCCACACTTAAGGTGTTGGTGCTTGCTTCAGTTTGGCAATGGATCTAATAGGTTTCCACAGGTTATTTCCCCCCCCCGACCCCCAGCTGGTCATCGCTGGGCCGAACTGCGACTGCAGCATATTAAACTCTGCCATTATTGTGGCTACCCAGAGGTAATGGTGATTAATGGAAGCAAAGTTTCAGCAACACAGTTTTTATTATTGTATTCAGCCCAAGCTCTGTGTCAAGGTGGGGGATTTTTCTCTCTCTGTGTGTGTGTGTGTGTGTGTGTGTGTGTGTGTGTGTGTGTGTGTGTGTGTGTGTGTGTGTGTGTGTGTGTGTGTGTGTGTGTGTGTGTGTGTGTGTGTGTGTGTGTGCGGCTTTTATGCCTGCAGTGGTTAATATTAAGAGTCAAGGGGGGCGGGGATTAAGTGCAGCTCTGGGACTGTGTTTGTGTTTTTCATTAAACCATCAGAAGTATATAAGTCTACTTAGACGTTAAATGTTGAATGTTTTGATTGAAATGATTGAAAGCTCAACACTGGAGCCGTCTTTGGATTTAAGTGTATGGTATGTGTTCTTATACTTCGTCTGCAGGGGAACTTGTTGTACTGTTGATACCTATCCTTTTGGGCTAGGATAGGTATTTGGAGGAAATAAGCTGCATTGTTTGTCCTTTGGTTTCAATCCTGGTCGAAAGTGGTTTCCTATTCAATATCTTGAGCATTACACAGACAACTCTGACTCCAGCAGCCCCACCACTGGGGGAAGAGATGATGATGATGATGATGTTGATGGTGGTGGTGGTGGTGATGATGATGATGACCGCCCCAGCTAACAACTGTCCTCGAAGTGAACTGGCCTCCTGTGAGAGTCATGTCCTCGAGCCAGATACAACAAAAAAACGACACCAAAGCGCAGGGGCATGCTGAAGACAAACAGACCTCCAGCAACATATTTATACAAACAAGGGTCCTCAGAACCAAATCCTCCCACTGAGTCATCTGGAGCCCTGGGCACGAGAGTGTGTTCTCAAGGAGACAGATTTATTAGGCTTGATTATGTTTGCATGGCCAAGCCTGTGCACTCATCATTCCTACAGAGACACTTTTCTGCTCCATTAAATCTCATCACATATTGATCTTGTTGCTCGAGACGATAACGCACCGCTCATATCCACGGCTTGGAAGTTTTTCACCAGTTTACGCTGCCATCTTACATCAGCTATTAAGCTCAGCTTTCTTGTTTTGTTACGGAGAGGCATGCACACACGTACTCGCACGTACACATACACACCGAGAGCTGGTGTTTGGGGTGTCCACACTGAGCCATAGGACCAACTCAGTGGAAGCAAGAATGGTCTTTCATGAACATTCAATGTTTTTTTATGGATCGGACTTTGAAGAGTGACAGGGAAGTGGGTTGAGGAAGAGAGGGAAAGGCATGCAGCACAAGACCACCAGTGGGCATTGAAACTAGTCTACTTCAAAGCGTACTGTCTACAAGGCTAGGGCAATAGCAGGGTCTCAACCTGCTAGTGCTCCAGTGAGCTTACCCACATTTCATGATTTAGAGGACACTTTTCAACAAAAGCAACTCGCAACCAGAGAGGCGGAGATCAATTTAAGCACACAATCTGAACTGGAGACACTAAAGAAATTCTGCTGCTTGAGCACGCCTCTAAAAAACAACCGGGCTTTATTAGTGGTAGCCAAGTGCATAACAGGAGTCATTCCATCTCAATTCAACACCACTCATTGTGTTCGACGGCATTATTTATAGTTCTCACTTGGTCACAGTCAATCACAGTGACAGCGTTCGTGGCGTTAAACACGCCGTTCAATTCGGCTCAAGTGCCGAAACGACAAAGTGCAGAAGTCAGCAAGTCTTTTCCTTTCCCTTAAAGCGCTGCTTTTATGTCCCAAACAAACAATCTGAAAAAAAAACCCATCTGCAAGGCTAATGATTTGTGTGTCAGGCAAGCATCCCCCCCCCCCCTTTCCGGTAAGGTGAGGGGGGGAGGGGGATGGGGGGTCTGTCTCGCACCACCTGTCCCTCTCCCCATCTGATCCCCCCCCGCCCCCATTTGGCTAGGATGTAATTTATGATGCTAATGACTTTTGAGCGTGCACGGGCCATCAGAAAGCCGGTGATAAATCTCTGAGATAGACCTGGTCATCCATCATTAAGGGGCTCCCCCCCCCATCCCTTCTACTACCTCTCTCTCTCTCTCTCTCTCTCACTCCCACACACACACACACACACACACACACACACACACACACACACACACACACACACACACACACACACACACACACACACACACACACACACACAGCTACACACACACACACACACACAGCTACACACACACACACACACACACACACACACACACACAGCTACACACACACACACACACACACACACACACACACACACACACACACACACACACACACACACACACACAGCTACACACACACACACACACACACACACACACACACACACACACAGCTACACACACACACACACACACACACACACACACACACACACACACACACACACACACACACACACACACACACACACACAGCTACACACACACACACACACACACACACACACACACACACACACACACACACACACACACACACACACACACACACACACACACACACACAGCTACACACACACACACTGGAATGGAGGACCCCCAGCAGGCTGCTCTGTGATTAATGTTTTGGCGGCTACACCGGCGAGATTATCTCCTGTGATTATGTCATTCCGTTGTTATGGCCACAGTGGCCCATGTCATGTGACATTAGATCACTGACTGAGAGGCTTTTATTTTGTAGTCTGCCGCCACGATGAAGCACTTGAGGTGAAATGACATCAGCGAGCAGAATGGGGTGAATCTGCTACTTCAAACCCTTGACATATTGCATTTTTAGAGCAACTCTAAAGACGGCGTCTCTAATATATAGTTTAGATCTTTAGATGGTTCTATAGCCACCCCTAGGATAGTTTAGCTCTCTGGTTACTACAGCTCTATAGACAATACAGCTCTATATACAGTGCAGCTCCATAAGCACTGCAAATCTATAGAAAGTGCCTTTCTACATACTCTTCAGCTCTAAAGACAGTGCAGCACTATAAATAGTGCAGCTCGATGGACAGTGAAGTTCTATATTTACTACTGCGTCCAGAAAGTTAAGCTCTATAGATAGTGTAGCTCAATGGATAGTGTAGTTCTATAGCCACTACAGCTCTACAGACTGATCTATACATGGTGTAGTAGAGAAGAGCTTGCACCAGATTTCTTCCTAGTTTCTTCCCTGCAGAAACCATCATCATCATCATCATCATCATCATCATCATCATCATCATCGCATTTATTTAATTCATAGGGTGGCGTTTATTTGCATGCCAATCATGCCTGATGAGTACCACTGTATGAATGCATATTAGACTCATTTATTCATCTCAGAGATGGAACATTTAAACAGACACCAGGGATTTTCTTTTTTTGCAATTACATTTATCTGAGAATGTCAGTCAGTCTGTTTTATAGACTGGAAAGTAATTTTGCTCAGCGGCGATTTGGAATCACGGAACACAGCTGTTGAATTTTAAGTGTGTTTCCAGAGCCTGCTGCTGTGTTCCTCGCATAGTTAAGTTTAAGGTTCTCTTGCTTGAGTAAAGTTTATTAAGTTATACACCATTTCTGTACAGTCTCCTACTATCTGTACATAGACTTCTCTCTTATACCATTCACCTCACAGGCCTTGTTTGTGTATGAAGGGTGCAATATAAATAAACGTATACAAATATAAATAAGCCTTTTTTTGCCTTGCCTTGTTTACCTCAGAAATGAAACCTTTACATCTTTCATGGCCATCTATCACCTATTGATATATGATCTTGGTATACATAGGAAAATAGCAAAACTCTCATTTGAAAAAAAGGAAAAATCTGATTCTTAATGCTGCAATGTTAATCAAGTCTGACTCGCATGTTAATCAAATTTGGACCACTTTGTCTTCTATTGTGAACCCCTCACTTCCATTACTCAGTCCTCCCCCTCAATCCAATTGAGTAATGGTGGAAGTAATAATACAAACATCACAGGAGGAAATCGTAGACGAAGAAGAAGCAGAATCCGTATGATAACAGGAGCACGGAAAAACGTGGTATGACATGTAACTTGGCAGACTCATAATCATTTCGGACATTTGTGCTTTTTATTAAAAATGTCCTGCATTTTTCATCTTGGGTTCTCGAGCCCGTGGTGTTGAGTGTGGCCCTTATCTCCAGGAAGCCTTATCTCCAACATCATAGTGTGCACGGCTACACCTATGGTAATATTGTTTGCTGCTCAGCATATAATAACCTTGGGACTGCGACTGATTAAAAAGAGAGAGGCAGAAGCGTGAAAGAAAAGAAGATAAGAAAAATAGACAAACTAGTTTAGCTTGTAAACAAATTTTAATGAATTCCTTTCGAAAAGAGGTGTGTGTGTGTGTGTGTGTGTGTGTGTGTGTGTGTGTGTGTGTGTGTGTGTGTGTGTGTGTGTGTGTGTGTGTGTGTGTGTGTGTGTGTGTGGGGGCTGGAGAGTGTGGTTGGCTTCATTGTTAATTACCGTGAAGTTCTCGCTGGCTTTGAGTGCTGTTATTTGTCGACAACGCGGCGTGAGTAATAACCACGAAGGAACAGAGAGCATAAAAAGCAACAAGGTGCCATCATTCCACGTGCTGCTGTGGAATTATTTCCCATCCGAACTGTCACTTTAAAGGCACCCAGTGCAACTTTCGAGGCTTAAAAATAAACATTCAATTTCTAGTCTTTTTTACACGTAGTAAGTTTCAATAACTCCATACCATTACATACCGACATTTAAGCAGCAAAGATGAGACGTCGTTGTGTGGTGAGAACTGATACAAAATCGATAGCAACAACAATGCCGCCATTTTCTTTATTTTTTGTAACCTACAATAAATAAAGCAGGCTTCCAGTCAATGGAAAAATGGCTTCTCCCCACCGGCGATTGTTCTTGTTTACGATTTTCTATCAGTTCTCACCACACAACGACGTCTCATCTTTGCTCCTTGAATGTCGATATGTAATGGTATGGAGTTATTGAAACTTACTACGTGTAAAAAAGACTAGAAATTGAATGTTTATTTTTCATTGAATGTTTACATAAAGTTGCACTGGGTGCCTTTAATGCGCGTTACCTACGTGTTGTTCAGACACATCATAGTGATGATACTTGTGGTAATGCAAACATCCCCCAGGGTGTTTTTGATAGCGTAGCATCCTCGCTCAAGCCAGGCCGGCTGTAAACACAGAAACCTGTGCAGTGCGTTCCTGTTCCTCATAATACATCCGCCCCGTCCTTAAAGCACCCTCACAAAATCAGTACCAGTCGTTGCTCATGCCTTAGCTCGCAACCCTTCCAGAATCTGATTTATGAACCCATGTAGTGTTCAGGCATTTTGTTGGCTTGCATCTTCCATAACAGCTTTATTCAATATGTTTGCCCCCCCCCCCCCCACCCCGATAAGGGTTAAAGGTCAGGGATTGTACAAGAAGGTGCGAATAAATCTCACCTTTTTGGAGTTTTATTATTTTGACTAGAGAAAGCTAACAATTCAACTGCGGTTCACTTAATTGAACTGTATGGTAATGAAATTGTACGTGCTTTTATTAAATCAACCAAAATCATTCACTTATTTAAGATTTGATTGTTACTATTAATATTCATTCTGGATGCCCTGCTATCAATGATATTATCAAACAGTCGTAGACCTTGGCCATACAAACTATGGGATGGGGATCGACAACGCCATGCAAACCAACCCCACGTGTTGCTCTCCTCTTACCCAGGTGCAACCAATCCAGCTGGCACGGCTGCATTCCCATCACTCCAAGCCCACTTTGAAACATCTGCCAGCCAGACGTGTGTGTGTGTGCGTTTGTATGTGCATGTGCGTGTGTTGTGCGTGCGGCGTGCGCACACATGCGCGCGCGTGTATGTGCGTGCGTGTGTATGTGTGTGTGTGTGTGTCAGTTTGTATGTGTTTATGTGTGTGTGCGCGCGTGTCTATGTGTGTGTGGCTGCGTACCGTGAGAGACTTTGTTTAACGAAAGACTATTTGTGTCCCGAGCGACTCCTATTTCCCAGCAGTCAACCAGTCCGTCATCCTGTTAAAAAGGAATCTCTTAAGTGCCGACCGGCTGAAGTATCCAATCCCATTTCCCACCAACATCTCATCAAACCATCCATTTTACTCATTCTCAAGCTCGCACACCACCAGTTGTATCCACCTCTCTCTTTAGTGATGTCCAAACTAATCATTTTTATAATATAAATCATAGCATCACACAAATAAACCCCTCATTAACAGAAGTGAATCTACAACCACAAACGCCCACAGGCACGCACATACACAAAAACACACAAACACATACTGGCAAGCGTCCTTGTTTGCATGTGTATGTGTTCCGACGCAATTTTATCTTTATTTAGCAATAAATTATTATGCTGTTTGCCTCGATAGAAATGTCACCCGGTGAAAGCAGAGATTAGGCTTTGAGCTGTTGTTTTTATTCCCTGTCATTGCCTCGACATCAACCAGCACCTATAGCTTTTGTTTTCTCTGTTGTTTTCTCTTGCCTTGTCGAGCCCCCACTTATCATGTTTTAATTCCAAGTCACCCACACCAGGGAGGGGCCATGGGACACCCAGCAAGGACGGCATGGGCCTTTCGCTGTAATTCAATTACACCCAGCCCAACTCATAAACAAGAGTAATCGCGTAGCATTTGGTAACATAATCAGTTTTTCCCTATTTACATGTACATGAGCGTCCTTGGGAAACATCCTGTGTGCCACTCCCCTCCAGCATCACCCCCCCCTCTACACCTGTTTCTTTATTACCTGTGTTAATATGAGTCACTCGGTTGAAAGCATCTCTCAACTGAATCATGGAAATTGGGTTAGGAGCAGAAAGGTTGTGGGTTCAAACCCCAACGTCCACAGGCTAGCTCGTACCAACTTTCTAATTAATTATTTGCTTTGGAGGAAAGCATCCGCTGACTCAAAAGTATATTCTAGATGTTTGCGTTCCCTTTATGGTGCTGGGTTTTTAACCCAAGGTTGAAATGTCAAGAGCTGTTTGTATTGGGGTTCTTGGAGCTGTGAGTGTGAGGTGCAGGCCATCCTAATAGAGACGTTTCCCTTCTATGTCCAGCAGTCCA
Organism: Gadus macrocephalus; assembly: GCF_031168955.1. NCBI lineage: Eukaryota > Metazoa > Chordata > Actinopteri > Gadiformes > Gadidae > Gadus > Gadus macrocephalus. The sequence goes on along the minus strand of NC_082388.1, from coordinate 20,663,103 downwards.
CTCAGAACCAGAGCTCGACTGGTGTCCTTGGGGAAGAATGGGATTGTCGCTTAACTTCATTTTTTATGCTCAGAGACCGTACTATTGGATAACTGATTAGAGGAAAACATAATGGAGGCCTGATAAACACTTTTTCTATAACAAACTAACGCGCACAGAAAAGCGCACACACACACACGTTTTCTATCTCCAGTTGAATATGTCATAAGAATGCGGGGAAACGCGTGAGCCTGACCTGATGATAGAAAGCAGTGGATGGTTTGAGATCCTGTGGGTGAGAACAACTTGTGGTTCAGTGTGCTGCAGGAAGAATCGTGACCAAATCCACAAACTGCATCCTGCGCTAAAAAAAATATTTTACAGTAATATATTCATTTGGTGAGAGAGAAATAAAATCATTGGCCAATTGTATTATTTTCACATGAATAATTTAACTATTTTAGCGAGCCGTAGAGAGGTGTCCTTCCTTAATTGTGCATAATTGTGTCTGTTTAGTCAACTGTTTGCGTGGACTGTTATCATCAGTATTATTATAATTGTGTATGATTGTTCACTTCTGACAACACACTGCTTCTGCTTAGGGCTCTCTCTCTGTTTCCTTCATCTGCAGTGCTTCTGTGTCTCTCGCCCGGCTCCCCAGGCAACACTGCAGACTAGAGCCGGATGGAAAGTGTGTGTGTGTGTGTGTGTGTGTGTGTGTGTGTGTGTGTGTGTGTGTGTGTGTGTGTGTGTGTGTGTGTGTGTGTGTGTGTGTGTGTGTGTGTGTGTGTGTGTGTGTGTAAAGTGATTGATCTGCAGAGGGACCCAGTAGAAGTGGTGTTTTTCCTCTTCCTCAGATGCAGGATTTACTGCCACTAAAACACAGTCTGGGTATTTGTGTGAGGGTAGGACGGATGACTTGTTCTTGTCGATTCCCGATGGAGGGATTACAAAGTACTTTCGGGCTAATCGTTGGGGAAAAACTGTTGATTCATTTCACACTCTTTACGATTATTGTATTTAAAAAGTATTATTTAGGATTGATTCATCGGATTGGATTTCTTACCAGACAGCTGGTCGTTATCCACGCTACCCACTTTTATTCAATTGCATGCACATAGCTTAGAACACACCTTCTGTGTTTTCACTATAAAGCAGGAGCTCTTCTTTCCCCTTCGCTAGCCCAAGGCCTGGTTCTCCCCGCTCCACAGAGGCTGTTAGCTAGGATCAAGCACTTCCAAGATAAACCCACCACAGCCATGACTTATCGCCCCTAATCCTCCACTCTGGCGGCGTCGAGCCATTTGCAATCCACAAAAAGCATATCTGTCTCACATTCTCTCTCTCTCTTTCTCTCTGTCTCTGTCTCGTTGTCCATCTGTCTCTTTCCTCTCTCTATCTCTCTCTTGCTCTCTCTCTCTCACTCTCGCTCTCGCTCTCTCACTCTCTGTCTCACACCATTCACCTCACATGATCCCTTCACCTAGTTTCATCTCCTTGTGTATTTTGTGGTGTTTTTCCATCCTTTCAGGGTTTATCATTTTCGGTAGACTCTGATTTGACCTGTGGCTTCTCATGGCTGACATCAGATTAGTTTCATATCACCGGGCGCTCATCCTTCATGCCCTCTTCTTAAAAGTTGACCCTAACCACAGTCTACAGCTTTGAATCTGTACTTGTGTGTATTTATTGTATTTTGTCTGCCTGTTATGCACCTGAAATGGGACCTCAACAAAGAACAAGGATCAGGTTATTTGTGTCGAATTTACTTGAAGTCGTTTGGACAGGTGTAGGCTCGAAATATTCCGGGATGATGAGAAGATTCAGTTTCAACCAACCTAGTGGAGTTCACCACATCAACAGTACTTATTGACGTCGTCACTTGACATCCCACTGAAGCAGGTCCTAATATAAACTGTATCATGAACACACTCTGGCCGGGAATGACTCTGGCTGACGTCTTGTTGCTGTCATCTGGAGCCGTCTGTAAATCTTTTTGTTGGGTTTGAAGGGAATAGATCTGACAAGATGAATTATTGTTTGGAGGGAAGCCTGACCCTGCAGCAGTTGGAGACGATTTGAACAGAAGAATCTGGGAAGATTTGAACTTTGAATTAGCAATGAACCATGGACGCTTGTTTACCACGGTGCCGTAATGATGTTTCACCTAAGCCACTTTGAGTTATTTTCTTTCTAGCTTTCATTTGTTTTATACAAAATGGGGAAACTCACTTCTGTCAGTTTTTTTCTACTTTTTTTCCAACATTTGATGGGACTTGAACCAATGACCAAATATCTACCCCAGCTGTTTTCCATCTTGCCCTCATATATTTTTCCTATATGACATCATATCTCCATACCGGCGTCAGAATCCATCTGTAATCCCCCATGCTCTCGTCAGTATCCACTGGTATGTCAGACCTTCAAAAGAAAACGCAGGCCAACATTGATTATGGGTCATTGTAATTAACTACTAGAATAGAGTATTGGATCGCTGAATGTTGAATCACTGCCTGGTGATTGGTGCTCGAGTCGGTGAGACTGAGCCAATCACCAAGCTAGATGAAGTTCTTTCGCATCTCCTATCGGGTTCAGATGGAGTATAGTGGACGGTAGTACATTTTACTTTATCTCCTGAGGGTCCACTACTCAAGTAGGTCGATAAAGGGAAATTCTATCTTTTTTCAAGGATTAAATTGCTTCCACCGGAAAATCAATGACGCTGACAATCACAAGCATGTCTTTTTGTGTACAAAAATGTCCTTGCGTCCTGTCTCATAATTTAATTGTTTAACACCCGCTACACAATCGTCTTCCTCACTTTGTACTCTGAGTAAAAATAGAGCCCTTATCCTCAGTAGTGATGTTCTCAGGCCTGCTCAAATACTTCCACCCACCACTGCTTAATAGCGGGGCCTATCAGACCTCTGTATCGGAGTACCGGAAGCTCGGAAATAAAAGCCCACTCCGTCCCCCGAAGCTTTGCTCTGACCCAATTACATGATTAAATCCATTCTCCCTCCCGAGTCCACATTATCACAGCACACATTAAGAGCACCAAACCCTGCCCCATGCCGGCGTTCAGGGAATAAGGGTGGGATGGTTTCAGGGAGTGAGGCCAGTTAACCAGTCGATGCTTCCTGACTTCTCGACAATATATTTCTAGAACTGTAGCTTGGCTATGCTTCTCGTAGTATTGTTTCTATTTCCGTATTTTTTTCATGTAGAAAGGGTAAGTGAACCCTCGGTTTCAGCTTGAATAAAAGAAATTCTGACAATAAAAATAATCTGTGGTTGTGAGTTCTAAGGAGGCTATGGGAGGTGCTATTTTTTTTTCCCCAGACATTGTTCAGTACAAGCCTTTTAATGAGAAATATTGTATTTGGAATGCGCCCCACACACCATGGCGTTATATTACAAGTATCCGAGAAGCCTAACCCTCTTGGACACAGCCAATAACATTAACCTTATGCACACTAGGTGCATTGTGATCCAAGTCCCTCCAGAAAGGCTTTTCAAAGTCACAACCAGAACGGGACATGAGTTTGGAAAGAGAGTTCGACGTTCACAAACTGGTTGGTGGAGACCGGCAATGACGGAGGATTTTACACCTGTTTTCTCAAAATAAGAAAACTATAAAATAACCATACTTTTATCACGTTGCAGTATAATATAATTTTATTGGACAGTAAACTATCATGAGTTTAGGGAGATATCCATGGAAAAAAATCGGTATTGAAGCCACTATGCTTTTAAATCGGCTACGCTCTTCAAATTAACTTCAGCATTCGAAAACCAAATGCCCTGTAGTTCCACATCTGTTGAAAACGTTGACAATAATAATAACATTGGGACTCATAAACCACCCGACTGTACAACTTGAGAATCAGGGAAAACCCTGCAGCATAATGTATGTATACCGTATGGCAGTTTAGACACACGCACGCACGCACACACACGCACACTGAATGCACTCAATAGCTGATTAATAAACGTACAGCTCCAGGCGTTTACCACCTCTCCATAATTCAATTTGATTATCTGGAGGAAATGATAGAGGATTAGAGGTTTTAATGACTTTGGCATCGCCTGGTGTATTCCTTGCTGCTGATGAAGACTGTTTTAATCATCGAGCTTGGCTTATCCCGGTCCATTCTCTCGCCAGCATATTAATGCAACTGTGCTGAAAACGATACACAAACACAGGTTAACGGACCTCATAAACAGGAGAAGAGCAACATGGGGACGCTGCCAATTAAAATGCTGTGATTAATACAGCAATGCCCGGGAGGAGCTGGGAATTTGTGCTATCGAGACTCCCGGCACCATTGGCTGGCTACACTTTATGGATTGCAACAGTAAATACAGCCGCAAACATCCCCTTTAGTTTAGGTCAGATGATGTACATTATAATGGTGGAACAAAAAAGGCTGCAAAACGTGTGTGTGTGTGTGTGTGTGTGTGTGTGTGTGTGTGTGTGTGTGTGTGTGTGTGTGTGTGTGTGTGTGTGTGTGTGTGTGTGTGTGTGTGTGTGTGTGTGTGTGTGTGTGTGTGCGCTTGTGACTTATAAATGCTGTCTTTTGTAAATGGGATTTATTTTATTTACCACCCATGTTGTCAACTAGCAACTCACCTTCTGAATGATAAAACCACCTCTTGCTCCTTAGCATAATCACATTTTTTCATTTTATTACCATAAACCTTCATGTCCCTCTGGGGACACACACACACAAAAGAGACTGTGTCTGTGCGTGCAAGTTGTTACTGAATACTTTTTTGATACAGTGAACTCTGGTTCCACTCACAGCTCTCCATCGCAAATTTGCATTCTTTGTGCCCTTCCAGTTTTAAAAGGAATGTAAAAATGTGCTGGAGTCTCGGTGGATGCTTGGTTTCCTATTCATACATAGTCATGTCGTGCAAAGGTGAACCTAACTGGACTTTCATGGAGACCGCAAACAAGGCCAGAGGTTTAAGTGGGGTGAAATGCAGGACAAATCAAAAATTAAATAGCTTCTACAACAATCATGTGCAGCAGAAACACTGGGCTGACAGTATTTATTAAGTGTTCTGCATACAGTATGAGAGAGGGGAACGGAACAGGCGTATTTTTATCCATTAAAGGACAGGACACTGGAGAGTGACAGGAAAGTGGGTTGAAACAGAGCGGGGATTACATGTAGCGTTGGTTCGCAAGTCAGAAACGAACCTCGGCCACTATGTGGCTAGAACGTGAGTGGGTTGAGCAACTGAGCTGTCAAAATAAAACTCCATTTGATAATAGAGGGAAAGCTGTCTTACAAAGAGGTGTTTTTCACAGGGTGCTACTGGTGCGTGATGTGCAGACTCCTCATAGTTGATTTATTATTGCCCTTAAAAACCCATCGGTAGGTCAAGGTCCGTCATTTCCAATTAAATGTGAGTGTCCCCTCTAACGTCTTGATCATAAACCTTTTCAGCGTGTTTGTTGCGCCATATTAACGAGATTGCCCATAAAAAAGCTTTACAATTTTATTTTTTGATATCTCTTTTTAACGACCAGCATAGCTCCAAGAAACGTTGAAAGGCCTTCAACACCTAGACATGCCGACCTGACCCTTGGTTTACAGAAAGTACCTATTAACTTAACAAATAAAAAAACCCAACCTTACATTATACTCTCCGACGTTATATCGCCTGGATAGGGGAATTACAGCTTTTGCTTTGGTCGTAGCCGACCGCTGCAATTATATCGGCTGATCATGTGCCTACTGGCTTCCTGTCTGTCTCTTCCATCGATAAATAAAGAGTTGGATCGAAGGGCATTTAGCCTCCAACGGCTCCATCTGTGCAGTCCTTAAGCTAGGGAAGAAAGCTCCACTCTTGTGTTGTCTTCGACTGTATAATGTAGGTTGTCTTCTGCATAAGCAGGCGACCCCCCCCGCTCCTCCCCAGGACCTGGGCATAATCCAGACGGTAGCAGCTCCCCTCTGACTGAGCGATGCTGGCGTTATTAATCCCCCTGAATGGGACACATTCATTGTGTGTCACCGCTCACAAGAGCCCCACAAGAGTTCCCTTTCTTCGCCCGTTCCTCCCAGTGAGCGTACGACGTGTTCGCGGGTTGTCCCCGAGACTCGATCCCTGCTGTCGCTCACCATGACAACGAAGGGGGGGGGGGGGGGGGGCGGCGAAGTGACACTTTTAAGTACTGTGATTCCCCTTCCTCGCCGTGGCAAAAAATAAAATTGTCATGGAAATCTGTTTTTTCGGTCTAAGCTTCTCCTCTTCCTCCTTCCAGCGGAGAAGGGCTCGTGTTGAACCCCCTGTTGGACGTGCGGCGCTGGAATAAATCTGCATTCAATTAAGGGATTAAGCACTGTTTAAACATGGCTTCCGCTCCCGTCCCGCTAATCCGTCCCATGTGTGTCTGGCCGGCGCCACACGTTGTCTTGCTCTGCCTCGTCTTTCAGGTCAAGGATCGTCGTAGTCAAGAGGGGAATCTGAAGAGCGATCTCTGTGAGCCCAATCAGGACGAGGGGATGTTATTGTTAGTGGTAAAGAGGGAACGTGTGGATTTCAGCCGCTGATCAATTGACTCCGGCATGCATCTTGAACGGCGTCGAGCAAAACGAGGGGCTAAGTGAGACGGACGGGCCGTTGGGACTGGACGTCTGATTATGCGAGGGTCTGAATGAAGACGCCGCCTGGGTCCATCTGTCTTGCTTTGTGGCCCCCATCGTTATTTTTCTCTGTCCTGGTTTTGCACCACAGCCCGGCTTCGCCTTCAGAAACAACCTTGTTTACTCAATTAGACTTTTCTGCTCCATTGATGCATCATTGAACCTTCTGGTGTGCATTCACACATTTCTCTTGCGCTCTACTTTCTATGGATTTTGAGTCAGCAGCCCCCCCTCATGTGGGGGATGCACTACATGATGTCCGTAAGCCCTTGCAGTAACCCCAGATTTTTCACCAGTAGTTGAACACACTGTAAATGGTAGTTCTGTACAACGAGCTCAGATGAGATTAGGCTACGTTGGAAGAATCATGTATCGCTAGGGAGTTAAATAGGAGGGTCCCCCATAAACAAGGATGCTCTACATAACCAACAAAATGGAGCACCACCTGCTGTCTTTATCAATATTGCGTTATGTTAGAGGTAAGGCAAAAGGATAGTGGAGCGGTTACTGTGTTTGCCCCCCAGCAAATGGTGCATTGGTTATAAATCAATTATCTGTAGGCTACCTTTTAAGCATCTTGTTGAATATTCCTTGAGCCCCTTGAACAAGATGCCTAACCATCTATCTGCTTCTTTGTCTAAATGAAAAGAATCACTGTAAACGACCCTGTAAAGCTGTATTCAGGCTGTAAGCTGACACCTTCCCAAGACCACCACTATTTCTACCAATACTTTACTATCATCTTTCATATTTATTTATTTCAGGTCCATAGAGCTGCCTTAGCTTCCACTCAGTCTGAGCTTTTGTTAAATGAAAAGCGGATGGCGTTGAGAGACGTAGATATAACCTTTTCACTGTACACTGTGGGAGAGAGCTATTACACGTCATGGAGCTGCCTCTCGGAGCATGGATCCTGCTCTCCACTGGAGATGAACTAACCGTCCTCAGACACTAATGGACGCGTCTACTGCAGGGTGTGTTTACAAAGTGGGTGGGTGGGGTGTGAGTTAAGGATGCCGGTGTTAATGGAGCTCGCTGTCTTATTCCTCCAACCCTCCCCCTCCACCCCTCCCAGTACAATCTTGCCCCAGGCCCCCCCCCCATTTCCCCCTCTCTTCAGCCTCTCATTGACAGCTAATTAACAGGTTCCCCATCTACGTCCCTGCTTGTAGTTAAAGTGTGTCACAATTAATTTATTTCTCTACAATCAGACACGCTTTCAGCGGTGGAAGCTACGCTCGCTCGCTCACTCACGTGCGCAGTCAGTCACACACGCGTATGCACACACACACACACACACACGTGCGTGTGCACAGACGTGCATTTTCACACATTCACAAAAAGCGCACACACGAGTGTGCATGAGGGAAAAGCACACCACACATAAGTGCGGAGATGCACGCCTGATTACGGTCGTCCATTTAAATCTGCACAGATCATATTATGGCGGATCTCTTTAAACCACCATACTTATTAACATGTCTGTACTCATTAAGAACACACGCATGTCCACACACACAGACACACACACAGACACGCACGCACGCACGCACGCGCGCACACACAGGGACACACACGCACGCGCACACACAGGGACACACACGCACACACACGCTCGCAGGCACGCACACGCACACACACACACACACACACACACACACACACACACACACACACACACACACACACACACACACACACACACACACACACAAACACACAGGGACACATACACACACACACACACACACACACACACACACAGGGACACACAGAACCCTTGGTCCTCAAGACATCATGTACTTAGCGTGTCATACAGATGTCACAGCGATGCCTCTGAGCCCGGGCCGGGGGAGATGTGCACTCAAGTATGAATGGCAGAGCCCAGAATGGATTTCTCTCTGTCTGCCACAGCCAGCCGGCCGCTTCACAGCAGCCCCATGAATTACTGTGATAAGTGGCTTTCTCAGCGGGGCCTTGTAGGGCCCAGCGTGGGGCCCCTCCTCCCTCATCCGAGAAGAGGCCATTTTGTATGTCGGCTAGAAAAAGGGACGTGTTAACCTGTTTGGTGTGGAATTCTGACCACACACACAGTGTGTGTGTGTGTGTGTGTGTGTGTTTGTGTGCGTGTGCGTGCGTGCGTTCGTGAGGAGTGTTCATGAGGGATGTGTGTTCATGAGGGATGTGTGTAAGTGTCTGTTATCCGTGTGTGTTTGTGTGTGGATGGAAAGGATATTCTAGTGGACAGTGGTTTGGCTCTCATCTAAAAGGCTCTGGGTTGGATCTCCATGTCCACAGAGTACCCAGACTGTACCCAGTAGTCATCCTTGTGTGTGTATGTGTGTCTGAGTCTCTCACTCTTATCACACAGAGACCCAGAAGCGTCTTCCTAAAACGTTGTCTTTAATCCTCTGGTTCAACAGGATCCTGAGGGCCCCCATGCCACTGTCCCCAGCCAGTGAGGTCTCCTGGGAACCTTACCTCACTTCTTCAGGTTTTTATTTCCTTATTTTTCCCCCGACTGCGATAAACCTCTCAGATCGCTTAATCTTATTAATGACCCAGAGCAGACATCGGGTACGGTCTGATCCTCTGCTTTTTAATACTCCTTGGCCAGACAAACTCTAGCTGCTCTTGCAAAGTCATGACAAAATATTTTACTTTTCATGGCTCAATACCAAAAAAAACAAATAGTGGTGGCTGCCTTTAATATTGATCAGG
>NC_082388.1:20552166-20652166 GCF_031168955.1 Gadus macrocephalus | reverse complement strand
CTTGCACACCAATCCCCTCTCCTTGCTCTACAACATGCAGGCGCAACCAGGAGAAGCCGCTTCAAACAGTTTAATTCAATAATGCTGAAGAGCTAACTTCTACAAACAACCACACATTCACGTCTATAATTGCTATCCGTATGTTCACAGTATTAAGGTTCAAACAGGAGGGGATCTTTGTGTAACCCAGGTTTCAGTAATGCTAGCACTGCAAGAGTTAACTCTGGACAAAGTGTCTGTTATACTGAATAAATGAAAATGGTCGTGAAGGCAATTTTCCAACGTTTGTGCTTTATGTTTATAAGCAGCAGAACTGTATTACTTGAATGAGGTGCCAACACTGCAAGAGTAAACTTAGAATAAAGTGGTTAAAAACGGCAATACTGCAAAAATAAACTTTGTCCGACTCCTAAACCTATTTGGCGAATGTTTGTGCTGCATTTTATATAAGCAGCACAAATCTATTCCTTCAATGTTAAGATCCCATATCAGTTATTTTTTTCATGGAGAATTTGCGCTGGCTTTCACTGTTGGCAGTGTACGCCAGTAGGGCAAAAGGTAGAATTGGAAATATCTTATCTTGGCTGTCTCTCCCCATTGCAAAGTAATGCCAGACAGGTCAGTGGTTTACTTCTATGGTTAGCGGTGCTTATTGGTGGTTCAAACTCATTGGTCTAGAACGATCCATCAGCTCATTAGCAGAAATGAAGTCTTTCTTGTCACTCCGGGAAATAAAAAGCACTGGGAGTCTTTATATATTATTAATCAGCGTTGTGTTATGAAAGTTTAACCAGACAACCTTCAAGACAGGACAGGACAGAACAACCTTGATAGTATTAATATAATATTTGCATGCAATCATATTTTACTTTAGCAGATACCATAGCTGCTTTAATATGCTAGTAAATGCAACGACTTTGCATAAGCAAGAAGTACACACTCACTCCCGCATGTATATAAAAGTAAATCAATACATATTGGATTTGGGATGGGAGGTGGGCAAAAGCACAGCAACTCCTTCAGTACAGAATAGGTGATAAAGCCAGTTAGCCACAGTATGTCAAGACTACAGTGATGTATGTCAAGACTACAGTGATGCTCCTCCAAACAACCGATGAACAAAAACAAAAGCTGCAGAGGCCTTCACTTATCGAACTTGAGATAAGTATGTTTGTGTGTACTGTTGATACAAGGAGAAAGGGACGTTAAGAGAAGGGAGTTGTGGCTTCACTTTTAAATGTGGCCCAGCAATATATAGAAAGCTACCGTACATTGTTTTTAAATATTCAGCCCTATTAAGCGCAACAACGCTAGGCTTCCAATGATTTAAAATGTATTTTTGTTGGAGGGAAACATAAAGAGCAAAAAAGGTGAAAGGAAACGTGCCAAAGAGAAAAATATTGATTGTCTAACATCATCACAGGGTTTCTGAACCTTATTACTCCAGCTGTGCCAGAAAAGAAAGAAAGAAAAAAGAGGAAGAGAAAACATTTGATTTTGATTTCACCTCAGGATCTTCACTCTACAATATGATTAGCTGTTATTTTAAACCCCACATTACCATGACAATATAACGCTAATGGTATTGTGTGTGTGTGTGTGTGTGTGTGTGTGTGTGTGTGTGTGTGTGTGTGTATTCGTTTTTTTGTGCACCTGTTTGCAAGTGCACGTGTGTGTGTGTGTGTTTGTTTGTGTTTGTGTGTGTGTGTCTCTATGTATGTGTGTGCGTGTGTGCATGCGTACGTGTCAGTGTCTGTGCACACGCGCCTATAAGCATGCAGTGTGTTGCAGCACGATGTATCTGGGCCGGGCACCTGTCTGTGTGACTGTCGGAGGTGGTTTCTAATCTGACAGCTAATCTGCCCAGCGGAGCCACTGACAAACGACTGACATCACCAAACTCCCCTCCCCCCCCTGCCCCCACCCTCAACCCTGTCCCTCCCTCCGTCTCCCTCACATCGGTGTCTTTCTCGCCATCCATCAGGGCGAGACTGGCAGAGCCACAAACCAAACCAGCACTCCTTCAAAATGATGCACCCGACAAACAGCCCAGATAATAGAGAGTAGCCTGTATTTGTTTGACACATCTGCTCAGCCCTCACCCTTTATTGGTTTTAAATACGCCTTTCGGAGGATCAAGCGTAAATAGAACGGAAACATCTTGTCATATGTGAAGACATGATATTCTGGCACTATGTTTTTTATAGGATGCGTTCCATGACACTGGTCAAGTCTCAGGAAACACATGTGTCTACTTACCGACATCGCAGTCATCAACAATGCTTTCGTGTGCCGTTTAAGCCATTGAAACACGAATAAACATTGAAACCCAAGTTAATTCACAGGCTTCCTTCTAAAGGCTCTGTTTTGGCATGTGTTCTGCGACCGACATCCTCAAAACGTTGTGGCGACCCCCATATGGATCGCGACCCACCATTTGTATGCATGATACATGGTTGATAATATTGTCCTATGTCATCATGACACGCGATAAAGTATTGTCGACAGCATTGTGATCATTTTTTAATATATTGTTGACTTTAATGTCCTTTGCCTCAATACACGGCGTACATCGTTGACTATTTAGTGCATGTGTTGTACACAACATTGTGCAGCGGCAACAGAGCAGCAATGGTAGTCCTTTTGTTGAATTTATTGAACATATTAAGACATTCAATTATTCGATGAATATTTAAAAACACACACGCCCCCCGGCTGAGAAACGTCCCCTCCCCGCCCGCCCCTCCGCGGTACTACCAACCACGAGCGGGACCTCCGGAGAACAAAGGAAATATTGATGCAGCACATAAGTGAGTAGGCCTACTTGTAAACAGCCCGGGTCCCAACGGGCCCCCCCACTGGGAGCAGCCAGCCCATGTGAATGAATAGTAAACCCTGCCGCCCGCCACACACACCCTACTGCAGTCGCCAAAGGGCCCGAGCGCCCATACCGCAGGTTCATTTTCATAATTATAAAAGTGAAAACCATCACTCCCCCTCCAAACACACACACACACACACACACACACACACGCACATACACATCATTGCGCACACGCACGCACTTGGATCAGCTCAGAGAATGTGTTAAATCGATGTATTTGCCTCGAAACTACTTGAGGTGTGAAGGAAGATTGAGACTAATGATGAAAATTGCAAGGTTAACTATTATGAATATTCATTATTGCGGAGAGCGCCTCATCGTCATTCATATTTCTTACAACACGACTATCAATGTGCTTGCTTGTAGACCGACCGAAAGAGAGACAGGCATATCATACTTACTCTTCTGGTTTACATATTCAGCGTGTATGCATATATTTCCTCTCAGACACGGCGCAATAAAAACCAACAAACGCCCACAGGCAGCCATAACTCACGCGTGTCGTCTCCTTGGCTTGCCTTGCCCCCCTGCTAAAGCCCATAGATTACCACGAGAGCAGCTAGGCACTTGTTTATGAACTGTAGCATTAATACTGAGCATCGCGCTGCCCGGCGCCCCCTCCGCCGCCGTCCCTGAGGTGGTCTGGCCGGAGACGGGCAGCGGGAGCCGCGACGGCACTGACTTTCAGAGTGGAACTGGCCGCGGCGCTTGGTGCAGACGCCGGCTATACCGTCGTCTGCTGCGTCACCATTGTGATGCCGCAGTATGCGTTTCATCGCGAGGCAGCTGCCGGGGCAGACGGCCTTCATCCATCAGCTCATTTATGTTACCAAGGGCCCCGGTGCCGCCGCCGCCGCCGCAACCGCTCTCTCTCTCTCCCTCTCTCTCTCTCTCTGTCTCTCGCTGGCTTTTACTGTCTCTCTCCATTAACCGATCTCTCTCGCCGTCTTTCATTTGCACTCTCTCAATCTCTCTCTTTTCCACTCTCTATTTGTCTGTCTGCCTTTCTTTGGCTTTCTCACTGGCTCTTTGTTTTTCTCTCTCTGCCGTGCTCGCGTTGTTTATTTGGTTTTCCCTCTCTCTCTCTCTCTCTCTCTCTCTCTCTCTCTCTCTCTCTCTCTCTCTCTCTCTCTCTCTCTTCTGCTCTCTCTTTTTGCCGTCTTTGTGTGTCTCTCTAAGGCTTTCTTCTGTCTCTCTCGCTCCCTCGCTCTCTCCCTATCTGTAAAGGCTCCTCATTCATTTTCTTCTTGTTCAGTACCGGGCACTGTCATCTTCTGAATAAACACTGTGGCGCCAGCAGAAACCAGCCTATGGGCTATCGTATTTAATGAGCTGCTGGCTGGCTGGCTGGTTGGCTAGATGGCTGGCTGGGTGATTGATTGGCAGTTTGGCTTGCTGGTGTATGGTGGATGGCTGTCCGAATGGCTGGGTAGCTGTCTCACTGGCACGATGACTGGCTAGCTGAATAGCTAGGTTTCAGGCCGACTGGCTGACTGGCTTGCGGCCTGGTGTGGATTGAACACAGAGCGCTACATCTAGAGTGCCACAGTTTGCTGATATGGCTCCTTGAGGTTGATGTGTGTTTGGGCAGGGAAACGTTCATTCGGTGCCACCGTCTTCCATAGAGGAAGCCCTTTTTAATTAGCTATTTCTACTGATCTATCCCCCACGCAGTGGCTTACCCTCAGATTGGTTATCTCCATTTGCATACGTGGCGTGAATATACAGGCAAACGAAGCAGGAGAATTAGAGGATACGCAGAGCCAAAGTGGTTCCAGGTGGCGCGCGATGGTTTTTAACAAGGATGGGATAATTGGATGTATTATGAAATCATAAAAGATTCATTATAGCCGCTACGCAGGAAATGGGATGAGAGGGGAAGAGTGAGGGAGAGAGAGAGTCAGATATTCTCAAATATCCGCTCCTTTGCATCATGGACAGAGTAAATCTCGTTAGGTCCAGACCCTAACCCAAACAGAAGAAGGGGTTAGTGGGATTCTAACTCAATCTCAACCAGGTTAACCTTTGCTGTTTGATGAGTATGCTACTACAGTTTGTATTGGACGCTGTTAGCCATGGCAGACAGTAGCAGATAGAGCTTAGGCATTATGGATGTTGACAGTGGTAGGTGGAGGATACTGCAAACCAACCCAGAATGTTTTCAGGCTGGCAATTCAAATATCCTGTCCCAGTCTTTAGGTTAGCTTGTTGACCTATGGCTTGAGTCTGACATGCAATGTCTGGGTATGTTAGCCTGAACTAACATCTGAGACATGTGCTTTTTTTTTCCTTTTTGTTTAATGGCGTGCTTTTGTAGCAGCAAATAGACTTTTATTATGAGCAGGTGTTGAGACTTTGCCTCTGCCAAAGAGTGATGGGGTTATCTGTGTCATTGTTGACCTACTTTACCTGTCAAACATGGCCAGGGAGAACGATAGTTGAGTTTGTATTGATGCTGAACGTTCTTAAACCACATGGCTAAGACAGGATGTATAATTTTCAGAAGCTACGAAGCTTACTACGGCTAGATTGTTAACAAACATTAAATATACAACAGAACTGAAACACTAATTTCTCTATAATGGATTTGTAATGCTAAATATTAATTTTAAGTTACGACTGAGGCTTTGCCACTAATTACCAAAGTTCCTGTCATATTGTCGTAGCGTGGTGTATGTGATGCTCTCATTGTTCTAGTGAAAGCGAAACCCCACATTAGACGCAACTAGACCAAATATCTCGCAGATGCGTGCGTTGTGAAAATTGTATGAAAGCTAATTAAGTGGCGTCGTTATAATGGGCAGGAGAGATGTTCATCATTTAGAGACTCGGAGCATATTAATCACGGACCTAATTGGGTCTTCCTTATAGCTGTGAGCCCAGAAAGCCTTTTATAGATGAGAAAAGAAAATGTGTGCATTGCCTTTCAAATC
Source organism: Gadus macrocephalus (assembly GCF_031168955.1). NCBI lineage: Eukaryota > Metazoa > Chordata > Actinopteri > Gadiformes > Gadidae > Gadus > Gadus macrocephalus. The sequence goes on along the minus strand of NC_082388.1, from coordinate 20,646,349 downwards.
AGACGCTGGCATCAAGCGCAGAGCGGATGGCTATGATGGTGAACCTCGGGGCAGTTTCCATTAAGGCAGACGGTTTTGTTCCTGCTGACTGCGACAGTGTCCCCCTACGGCGTTTGTGACGCATCAAGGGGCAGGGAAATTAGAAAGTTGAAGAACTCATCCAATCTTTTAGAGTATCTCTGGCTTAATGCAAAAGAAAAAAATGGAGGGGCTTTGTGTGGATGGAGCAGAAATAATGAACCTGCCTTTGGTTTTCTTTCTAAGGTACTGACACAAGTCAAATTATATCTTACATGAACTGAAGCTCTGTCACGGCTGTGGACCAGCAGAATGTTCCTGAATCTGTCGGTGGATGTGAATCGACTACCGGGCAAACAATCAGCACTCTGCCGACTGATGCACACATGAATACAAATACTGGGCCAGGCATTCTTTCATTTGGGAGCTGTTGACTGTTTTTGGTTTGTGAATAACACGGGAGAAAATAATCATTGTTCATTGTGCATGCCAATGAATGCGAATGTCTTATTGGCAGATGGTCTTTTATTTTAAACAGAATGTTTTGTTTTCGAACAAACGTGTCAAATTTATAACTGCGGTAATACATTTTTCCAAACACAATTTCTCGCCCTTTAGCATTGTACATCTACGGGTTCAGAGTGCCGTTCAGGCGGTGTCAGGTCTATGTAAACATCTGTTTGCCTTCGCATATGGTTCACAACATCCAGTGTGGATGTTGTGTTGAAGTCATCCACGCCTGAAACTACTCTCAAAGACCAGCCGAGGTGAAAGACCTCCACACTCCCCTTCCAGCCGTGGACCCAGGGAGGGGCCAAATAACCCCAGGCATCATGGGATTCGTTCGATTCCACAACGATCTATGGTCGCACGACTTGTAATGCTCTCTCGTGAGTCTTGTGTACGTACAAGGGGAGTACAAGGGGCGTTTCATCACATCGGATCGAAACAACACTCCATAACACAGAGGAGGGGCCGTTGGTGAATGAATAATGCATTTCCTCCACAAATACCCAAGGGTGTTGCAGAAAAAAAAGGTCAGGGGGAGTTTATACAGCAATAAGAGGCAGATGGAGGACAAAAAAACCAAGAGTGAATTATTGAAAGGGTAATTGACAATGCCGCCACTGAAGGACGATTGCGAATTAATTTGGTTTACTCGCTAGTCTCCCGCCGATCTGCACACCGGCGGCAGACGTCTTCCAAGGCTTGTTTTTATTCAACTTGCCGCCGACTTTGTTTGCGTGTATTGTTTGTGTGTAGCGTCGGAGGTGGATGTATTTGGGTGGTTTGTGTAATAGCTAAAAGCCTCCCGGTGACCCGGCGACGGGAGTGGCAGGCGGCAGTAAATGGCATAATTGAACATGAGCCCTGAAGCCAACAAGCAAGTTATCAAACAAAGCACCACCGACGACACCACCTCCACCACCACCACCACTCCACATGAATAATTGAAGCTCATTCCCCATTCTTTTCATTGGGAGTGGTGTATCATTAGAGAGGTACCTATGGCACTTTGGAAACATTCGGATATTTGGTGAAAATAAAAACATATCCAATATTGTTTGTTGGAATAAATTGGTGCAAATGTTATGCACGTCTGTCTTTTGTGTGATTCAGTTATTGAATAAAAACACCTCAAACGCCCTTTTGTTGGGTTCATTGGGTCTTTGTGTGTGTGTATGTGTTTGTGAGTGTGTGTGTGTGTGTGTTTGTGTTATTATGCAAGTTACTTTTGTGTTTACAAGCATGAATGTCTGTCTGTGTACGTGTGTGTGTGTGTGTGTGTGTGTGTGTGCGTGTGTGTCCATGCATGTGTTTGTGTGATTATAGGAGTTATATATTTAAATGGGTGTGTGTTCCAGCATGTGTTCCGAGTGATCAAGTTCAGCTCAAAATAATTGTTGTATGAACTAACAGGAGGCTTGTGTGCCTGTGTGCGTGTATAGCCTACTGTCTGAATGTGCATGTGTGTGTGTGTGTGTGCGTGTGTGTGTGTGTTTAGGTGTGTGACTGTGTGTGTGTGTGTGTGTGCACGACCGACTGAGCCTACACTGGCTGTCTGTCCTTGGTCTCTCCTGCTAAGCAGCTCCAGCGTGGTGCAGGAATCCAAGCCCCGATGTGGGCTCCTTCCAGGGTTTTCACGAGGGCTTGCCAGGCCCAGGGCCTCTTCCCAGCGTGGGCATAAAGTCCCGGCAGTGGCTCTCTCCTCTCGTCGCTCGTCCGCCTGTCACTCGATAGCACACCCCGTCGTGCAGCTCACAATACCTCACTGTGGTACTTTATCCCCCGACAACGTCGTCCGCAAACAGATTAAAGAGCCCCCGAAGATGGAGTGTGAACCATGGATAAGGGGGGGGGGGGGGGAGGTGGAGGAACTGTGTTTATCGTCTGACTCGTCTGCTCGCTGGGGTCTTGACAATAGTCCCAGCTGTATCTGGCCGTGTAAAAGAGCAGCTGGGTGCAAGACCCCACAGCCGCCCCGACGAGATTGGGAGGAATCTTGGCGGAGGAAGGGGAGAAGGGATTTTTTAAACCACAGCTATGGTGTGAAGCTGCACACCTTTTCTTTCTCTGAGAAAGGTTAACATTATATGTCTTGGCCAGGGTGAGGGAGAAGGAAACTGGCTGAAATCCCCAATGGCCGTAGACTACAGCCGGATATCCCAGGGCAAGAAGCCTGACAGCGCAATAGTCATTTCATTGAATTCACTGCTTTGGATAAGAGTGTCTGCTGAATTACTTAATAGTACATCAATAGTACGCATTTGAACACTCTTCTGCATGATTTAATTGATTTTAAACAATGTTAGGTATTTTTTCTATTTTCGTCATTTGCTCTCCTTTTCTTAATGCTTTGAAAATTAAGCAAATATTACTGATAGTGGATAATGACACAATTGTCTGTGTCTAATCTACAATAAATTACCACAAAAGTGTTCAGCAAAGTCGATTTTATCCACCTTCTCTTGGCCTTAACCGTGGCAACTTCATAAAGCTAATTGGATTTTACACTGCAAAGGGCAGAACGGCAGGGCGATTAACATATTCCTGTCTAGCCAACTAACACTAATAATTAATACAAACATGACTATCTCTGTACCCTTTCTCTCTGACTCTTATCTCAGCCACTTGGATGATGAGGCACCTACACTGAATGCATAAAGCGCACGAGAGTCGTGATCAACAAAACACAAAGACATGTGTCCACACAACCCAGTTTTGTTGGACATAAAGTCTGCTGGAGTCAGCGATGTTTTTATCCCATCCTTCAAGTACGTTTTAGAAAACAAAGGAAACACGCTTCAGCAACGACTACTGCAATTTGAGAAATGACATTGACATGTAGGGCTTTCATGAGAAACAGTGGAGGTGACGTTTATAAAATGTTCTCATCCAAGCCGCATAAACATCACAAGTGGGGGATATTTTTTTGTGGTTACTTTTGATTATTTCGATTTTTTTGCACCTCTTATAAAACAATGCGTTGTTGTCGGGGCCTGGAATGCGATACATATGAATTGCGGCAGGCTCCTATTACTGCTGCCTGTAAATGCTCCCCCCCCCTCTCTCTCTCGCTCTCTCTCGCTCTCTCTCGCTCTCTCTCCCTCTCTTGCTCTCTCTCTCTCTCTCTCTCCCGTAATTGTATCCGCACAACAAGGCTCCCATGCTTATGCTGCAAATCATCTCTGCTGCCGTTGAGCAATTAGAAGCAGTATTGTACAGCCGCGTAGCATTTATGGTTCATAAACATTGTCTCTGTTTCACACAATATTAATAATCAAACATCGCGAAAAACAAAGCGTCAAAACACATTTCCTGCCACCGCGTCGGCATCACGACAAACCGTGCCAACGACGCCGCGTGGAGCGTTTCGCTGAAATGTGTCAAAGTATTGCTTTGAGCGGTTGCCGTTGCTGCGACAACTTGAGTTAAGATGCTGTCAAACAACAACCTGCGCTATTTAAGTGACTATTTAATTAGGCCGTAAGTGCGCCTTATGGAATTTAGTTCGCGTTTGATGCTAATTTATCAGCTTCATGAAAGCGTTTCTCCTCTGCTCTGTAATGGGATATTCTCTCCACTTCTTCTCCACGTTCTTATTGTCAAGACGTGCATAGCATCGCAATGCTGTATGTACACAACCTGGTATGCTACTGTGTTTATTTCTCTATGACTCTATATATATATATATATATATATAACATATATCAACCGGAGAACAGGTTGCTATTTACTAAGGAATTGCACAAGCGATTAAAATGTCATGAACAAAAACACATCTTCGACGTCATCCTGGGAAGGTTAATTTGTAATTTATTGATTGGTTTCCCCAGCTGTCGATTAAAAAGAAATGAGGGGCATTGATTGGCGAGTGCAGAAAGAGGGACTGATCTTGGCTCTGAGTGGCTGTTTACACTTGACACAATACCTGTTACATTGTATGTGGTACTGAACAATCGTCACAATGAAACGTTTCATGACTACAGCACATGGGGGAACCTTCTCACACCTTTACCCGAGAACATGTGATTCAAAACAATATTCAACGGAACTCCAGACCCCACCCTCCTTAAGTAGAAAAGCCCTCTACCAAAATTATATTCTGGATTTCGGAGATTTGACAAAGCGAAGACTATGTTGCAATCATAAAATAATGAACACTGATTAGGCTGGTTATCTATGAAAGGTGCAATCTCCATACTACTAATACTCACAGTCTACTTGGATTATAGGATCAACTGCACAATGGAAGAGAATCAATTGCATCATGACAGTCAGAAATTAGGAACAAATGGAACAGAGACTAAACAAATCACAGTAAATACAAGATTATAACCGTGTGATGCACGGGAAACCTTGCATGATCAGCTCTTTACATTTCACTTCTTCTTTCACACTCTTCTTTCTTACGCTGTTTAATGAGCCCCTTGGTCACTGCCTGTACTCCATGGATAGAAGGTTGTTGCTGTACTAATAGTAATAGGAAGCCTGAAATACTGTAGGAACAAGCTTGGGGGCCAACCGTAACAATACGGTCCGCTGCTTCAACGCCATCCCCGGGAAGCTCCTAGAAGCCATCTCCTGAAGGGAAGAGACTTCAACTCTGACTCCTCTTGATGTGTTTGCAGGGAGCTGGCTGGCGATGGAGACACCCCCACCTCCGCCCTCTGTCTCCCCCCCGTTCGAGCACTGTCCTCGGGCCACCGTGCCCCCTTGATCCCACCCGGCGCCCTCTTTATATGTGCATAAACTATGGGTGCAGCTGCGCTGTGCCCTCTTTAAAGCCAGAGACGGAAGGGGGCCACCGCGGCTAGAGAGATTTTTACATTTTGGTGAAGCACCTCCCCAAGGGTTGGAGCGAGTCCACAACATCCAGAGATTTGTCTCGCGCACTGCTTAGTGGGTGGCGGCGGTGGTGGTGGGAGGGGTGGTGGTGGTGGTGGTGGTGGTTGTGCCGCGGGGCCCGGTGGGGGCCCCCGGAGCAGAGGTGATTTCTGTTCACTCTTGTCGCTCCAGGTTATTCCTCCCCCCCAGGGGCCCTCGTCTCTGTCTGCCTGCAGGTGCACACTGCCTCCCTTCTGACGGTGTCTCTGCTGATCAACACACAGGAGCCGCGGCAGAGAGATGGCAACCCGGCGACAAAGCAGAGCCTGGGTGGAAAACTAGAATAGAACGAAGTTGGCGCATTCTAAGGTTTTCTTCAATGGCGCTGTGCTGTACTTAAATCTCCATCGATGATCAACGCAGCAGATCAATATGATCCCTCTGACCGGAAAGGCCCCTTCGGTGTGGATTTCGATTGGTGGACGTGGTCGTTCCAGCAAACAAACGGCATATGAGAAAATCGATCCAAACAATGATGCACCCCCCCCCTGGTTACAACGATGCAGGGGAGGATTTTAACCCTGAGCGACTTGGATATACCGACATGTGGACAAGTCAGCCATCGCGCGGATGGCCACAGGGGCGGTAGTGAATCGAGCCTTCTCTCTATACCGCGGCATCGGTGGCTAGTGCTGGTGCTAACGTGCGCCATCGTCTGTTAGCTTCCGCGGCCTTGCAGAACACCGATGGCTTTGCTCCTCAGGCCTGTCTCAATGTGGTCTTGATATAGCATCCCCTCCTCCACCTCCTTGCCCTCCTCCACCTCTTCCTGCCCCCTTCATACGCTGCTATGATCCTTAATGACTCAGCCAGGACCCTGATTGGAAAAATTAAATCCCCGTAGTGCGGCTGGTTTAAAAAAAAAAAGAGAAGAAAACTGTTGTTAGATAAGCTATGGCAACATTACACTCTGGGTCAGTCCAGACCATTACCGCAATTGGATCAATTTTTTGGTTCATTACCTCTGTGAGGGTTGGACGGCCTGCCGGAACATTTGGCTTCTCGTGTTATTAAAGGACGGGGGGAACAGGTGCATATGCTAAGTACTATTATATATTCCTAGGGCAACGTGTCTGCTGGAGGAAGGATTTGTTTGTTTGTCATACCAGGATGTGTAGAGAGTTGGCCAAGGCTGTTTACCTCCCTGGCTGTGCTCACAGGGAGACTTGGAGGGATCTGCTGTCAATTATTTGGATCCTCGTCTGGGTCCTCATACCCGACACATTCAATCTTGGTTCGGCTTCATCTGGCCTGTTAATGTTCTCACTTTTAGCATAAAAAAGTGAAGAATCCCAAAAAAAGTAACGGATGGAAAGAGTAAGGCTTGCTCTAGAAAAGATGAACCTAGTTTAAGAACTCAAGGTTGTAAAACTTTAAATATTTCTACCTGTAAAATATATTGAGTAAATGAAGCTTCTGCTACTGCAGATAGTTCCTTAAACAAGAAGAATAGTGAATGGAGCAGGCTTTTTATACGAGGTGTCGGTTGGCTCAGGCTTCAGTCTATTCCAGTATTATGGGATGTCGTAACTACCGGCACAAGACGATTCTCCAAAAGACACTCGAACACACAAACATATCAAAACTCATTCAATTGTATTGAGTAATGAAATGGGTTGTCTTTTCATTGGCTTTTCATTGGCCGTCGTAATCCCACACTCGAAAGTACCAGCTTGTTTCAAGTGGTCAAGGTCTTGACAACGGAACAGAGCTGCCAAGAAGCCTGGCATGTCTTGTTTAATTACATCCACTTGAGTTTCTTTAAGACTTTAGTCAACATAACAACCATGTAAGTGGTGGATGTGTATAATGGCTCGATGCAACAATATGTTCAGCCATAATCGTTAGCATTTCTCTAATTAGATCAGCGCACAATGCTCATTAGCATAGCAGCACATTGTATCACGTAGCTAATTAACGTATGCACACACTTGCTATATGCGCTCCTCTTCTGGTATCTTTCAGTTCAGCGTTTATTTAGCCTTCATTAAATCCTAGATGCTTTGGTATAGAATAAACAAACCTTTCTCCTGGGAAAGGGGGCCGGGGGAGAGATGGAGGGAGAGAAAGAGGGGATGGAGGGAGAGAAGGAGAGGCAAAGGGGATGGAAAGAGGGCATGCTTACATAGGGCCCATTTCCCTATCACTAGCTCATTGCACGGATATGTATGCAAAGCCTGTCAGCTAAAGCAACACCCACCCACATGCACACACACACACACACACACACACACACACACACACACGCACATACATATGCACATGCACACACACCACAGGATGCAGCATGGAAGCATTATATGAACGAGAGTCAACTGTCAACGGGAGACTTGATTGATTGCACTTGAGGGGGTATATATGATAACCACAGTTCCCAGGGTGTTCATTGCGCTTGACAAGCAGCACAGCGAGACTTGTTTGCACTTTGCATACACTTCATCTTGTTGTTTGTTTAAATACGCCGCCCTCCTCCACCACCACCACCACCACCACCACCACCACCACCTCCTCCACACACAACCCCCCATAACTGGCCAGTTAATGAATTCACACTGACAATATTGTAATTTAGAAGTGTGAATAATGGAAGTGCAACGAGTGCTGCTCGGCCCTGATCTCACACTCATTAGGACTCATGTAATGGAGTGGGTAGAAGCGGGATGTACTCTGAGTCTATGCTGACAACAACCGATCAACATACGCTTACGGGCGTCGCCATCTATTGTTTTCCGAAAAGCTTCGGGAAGTTGTGCCTTCTGTGGTGCTGTGTCGTGCGACTCCTCAGTAGAAAGACATCCTCCGGTGTCCTCCGATCCCAGCTTTTATGTTCATTTCCATATCTGCCATTCAGCCTCCCCTATTGTTCTGGGCTGTGACTGCTGCTGCAGACTGACATGTTCCTGTGGTTAACTTCTCTGCAGGGTGTCAGAGAGACCGGGATAAAAATATGATGAGTTATTGCGAACGGGTGCCTGCGGGTGTCTACTGTACAGCTGCCTTGGTTTTTGTTGTTGTTATTGTATTGTATTTTATTTATTTAAAAAAAAAAAACCCTTTTTCTCATTTTTTTCATACATTTTTTCATTCATCAGTTTCATTGACATTTTTACCCAAAGCACCTAACAATTAGCTTTTTCTCGTTCAAATATTCATTCATCGATCAATGTATCCATTCAACAATCCATCCGTTCATCATTCAGACAGAACAAAAAAAAATTGGTTTATCTCTTCGCCGACAAGGAAAAGAAACGGTCAAAGTCTTAATTTTTCATTTCTGATCCCGCTGTTCTGTCCCCGGCAGTGCTGACTGCCTCTGTGACCGGTCAGTGTCGGGGCACATTTTCCTCATGATTTCCCGGCCAATGGACAGACGGGGGCACCACCTTCACCCCCGTCAGAGAGCGGGTCACTCTCTGAAATAGACAAGGCGGGCCGCCTCTGACAGTGCCGCGCAGCCTGCCTGCAGCAGGGCCGCTGACAGGAATCAGTAAGCACACTTGACACGAGGTTACCGGGACAAAAGCAAAGGGCTTTTATGTTATTTTTTATTACCGTTCCGAATGCAGTGTTTACAGTTCACAGCGCTTTGCCAGACACGTTACTGCCCTGAAGGTTTTGATTGATGAAATTACACGCCGTGAGATGGGGAGTTTTCTAATAAACGGTTCCCCTCCTTTTGGCGTTTGTCATTTTTTTGGTTTTTATGTTTGGGGGTTGTTTAAAAGGAACCGTTTCTGTTTGGTTTGAAAGGGCACGTTGTTCTCCCATTGTGCCAAGTAGAAACCGTATCCACAAGGCCTTAAACCAAAATCACGCTACAGTCTTTTTCCCCTTACTGCTTGTGAAAAAAAGAGCTGATGCAACGTTGCACCAACAGTGCACGGTCGTAGTTATGACAGCAAACATGACTTTCCTCCTTTCATCAATACCTTTAAACTGTCTGTCATTTATTCTCTCTCTTTCTTTCTCTCTCTCTCTCTCTCTCTCTCTCTCTCTCTCTCTCTCTCTCTCTCTCTCTCTCTCTCTCTCTCTCTCTCTCTCTCTCTCGGATACAGCTCAGGAATGGGGCTTAATTGGTGGGATGCAGCCTTTTAATTAAGCAGGTCAATATAAATTAAGCCTGGGTTTCATTGATGCCGGTATTAATTGGTGCTGAATTGCACCCACACACACACACACACACACACACACACACACACACACACACACACACACACACACACACACACACACACACACACGAAATTGGTGACTGTCACACAAAAACAATTGAAAACAGTGGTGAAAGAAATCGTCAGGAGTATTACATTCCATTTGCTCAGTGGAATTGCCCTTCTTATAACGCAAATAATGCACTTTTCCCATTCCTGCAGACACTTCAGCATTGAGTATTTAATGACAGCCTTGTGCATCGTACAGTTCATCGTCTCTGCTGGATTCCCTCTGACCTGCACACATAATAAGCTCCATTGTTAGTCTGGGCTCCCACCCAGTTCAGGAGGTTTGTAATATGCACCGAGACAAAATCGTTATGTAGTCTCCCAGCACATCGCCCCGCTGTATGTCAAATGTCATAATGCCTTTGTCTCACTGTGGCACAAGTTTTTGTTTGGTTGTTTTTGTGGCTTTTTTTTAAGGGAAAAGCTTCCATTCTCATTTCAGGCAGACTGACAGCACAATTTATCTCAAACACACACACACACACACACACACACACACACACACACACACACACACACACACACACACACACACACACACACACACACACACACACACACACACACACACACACACACACACACACACACACACACTTATATGTGTGGAAACCGTACGTCTCCCAGCGATGCCAACGTTCCGTGGCTGAAGGAGTAGAATAAACTGTTGGTAGTTTTTTTTCTTCTTTCCTTCCCGCCTTCTCGTCTTCTCTTTCTCTCACTGCTGATTAATTTAGTCAAAATAAGAAGAAGCCATCTAGGTTCCCATGCAGTCTCTCGGCTCCATAGTAGAAGCTGAATAAAACATGGCCGACTCCATCTCAGCCTGCCGAGATGGAGAGGGAGAGTCGATGGAAGCATCTCCATTTGCCAGTTTAAAGAATAGCCAAATAATATTCATGAATAATGAGCATAAAAATCACTTTTGCTTTGTTTCTTTAATTTTATTCAGACAATTATTATGATATATTTATTTGAGTTTGTCCTTTTCTTCATTCCTTCCTTCCTTCTATCCTTGTGTTTGTTGAGGTTAGGGTTAGGGGAGTTCATCATGTATGATTTGTCCATCCACATGAAGGCCTGTGCTGAAATCAACACTGTAATCGCAACCATTTGATTCCAAGCTTAGAATCACCAGTTGCAACAAACGTGTCTACCACCAGAAACCATTTATCTGTCTGAATCGGTCTCAATCTCAATTATCTGGCTCAATCTCAATCACAGCTCTCGATCCCCTACACTAACACTGCAGACATTTTGATTACTCAGACACCCCCCACCCCCGCAACAGTCTAATCCTTGTTAACAGCAGCGCTTGATATCCGGGTAATCCCACTCTAATCTGTGTCGGATCTTAATCCAACACTGATCCGTTTCCTCGGTGGTCCTCCTCACCACGCGCGGACCCCCAAACCATTTCCAAACCCTTCGGCTGACTTTACTTTTTCTCCCTTCTCTCTTTTCGTTGGGCGTCCCCTGCCATCCATCTTCTTCTTCTACATGTCAAGAGCAAAAGACAAGACATCCTCACCTGTGGGCTCTGACCTCCACCGCTGCCACAACCACCGCCGTGACCCCTCGTACCCCCGGCCCTGGCCCCCGTGATATGATGTATTACTCTGCCCGGGGGTCTCTCTGGCCCCTGCTCACCACGGTCAGGAGCTGGGGCCTGGACCCTGGGAGGATGGGGGATAAATGGGGGATAAATGGGCCGGGCTCGAGATGTGTGTGTGCATGTGTGTGTGTGTGTGTGTGTGTGGTCAGCATACATGATGACACAATGACCACACACACACACACACACACACACACACACACACACACACACACACACACACACACACACACACAGACACACAGACACACAGACACACACACACACACACACACACACACACACACACACGCTCCAAGGTTTCGAGGGTCTGGATAGGTCTCTGCTGCAGGGCTAGCCAGGGCCCCAGGGCTCTGGTTCAAGTGTAGAAACAAGGTGTGTGTGTGTGTGTGTGTGTGTGGGGGGGGGGGTGATCCACTCAAGCCACCACTGTCTAGTCAGTGGGTAGGGTGTTTGACTCCCAGCTGAAAGGTGCAGGGTTTGAACCCCCGATGTCTGCAGCACACAGACACGTATCCTCGTACATCGTGTATGTTCGGTTGGATAAAAATGTCTGCCGAACGACCGGAACAAAAGACAGCAAGATAACAGGACGTTGAGCCGCTAACGTGATGCTGTGCTCGGCGGCTGTAATTGATGTTGTTTTGGTGTTGCTTGTGTTCGCTCCGAACAGGGTACATGTAAGAATGTTCCCATCGTGCCTAATGGCTCCTGATAGCCGTGCATATGGCTGTGACGCCAGGCCTGGCTGTGGGGTTTAATCATATACGTCACTCAGGCGGATTTATCTCGACTAAAACAATCAAAAGGACAATGAGGCATAGCATTCAATTTGTCTCCAGTAAATGTGGTGGGGAGAGATTTATAACGTCTGTGACTAATAGTTGACTTGCAGCATTTAGACGTGCCCTCATTAATATGCTAAGCCACCGGCGGCCAACCCTAGCATTCCCCCCGGCTCCATATGGCCATTGTTGTGTGCCGAGATCAAACCATTCGCACCCTGTATTGTAGATATGATGGAATGGGCCAGGCATTGTTTCGTTCTTTCACCTCACACATTTCTAATGATTTCTAATTTAACATACCATTATGGGGTAGCGAATGGATATTAGATTGGCCAAATTAATCGAAGAGGTTCCTTCGTGGTATGGGAGTTCAATTACATAGGTGCGGCGCTGGTAGGCTGGGGGTAATCTGTCAGTGGAGGGGTATTTTGTAGGAAATAAAATGGCCCCTCAAAGATCATCCGTTCAGAATCACCATCAGGGCCAAACAACTCCCACAGCTTATGATGGATGGATGCGTTATTGATGATGTCAAGGTTTTTTTTTATTTGGCTGGGCAAATCTTTAGCTCTCTGATCTATACTCTCGGCTCTGACAGCCAACCTGACAGCCAGCAGCTATTTATTAACATATTGCTTGTCCATCCGCCAGATTGCCTCTCTCTCTCTTTCCCCCCTCTCTATCTCTATCTCTGTCTCTGTCTCTCTCTCTGTCTGTCTATCCGCCTGTCTCTCACTCTCTCTCTGTCTCTCTCTCTCTCTCCCTTTCTCTCTCTCTCTCTCTCTCTCTCTCTCTCTCTCTCTCTCTCTCTCTCTCTCTCTCTCTCTCTCTCTCTCTCTCTCTCTCTCTCTCTCTCTGCCTCTCTCTCATTCCCAATCCCTCTCTCTCTCCCTCTCCTCTCACCATCTGTCAGCTGCACTCTGTCAAGGTTTTTCTTTTTGGTTTAGTCCTGGCCCGACCGCTCTATGTTCAGGTTGCTGCATCGAAGCGTTTACTCCGTGCCGTGTGACATTATAACGAAGCCCACCGTTCACTCCTTCACTCCGTCACTCCTTTATCACCAGGGTTTAGGATGTCCAAACACAAACCCTCAGCTGCGCTCTGTTGAGGATGGGCTCAAGAAAATATCAATTACAGAAAAAAGAAATGGAAAAGAAATGAGCACTGGAAGCGTGTATCAGCGACTGAGAAAGACAGACCCATTCCTCAGACAGCTGGCTTCCTTTCTTTTTTTTAATGTTTTTAATCTCACACAGACTTTTTTTTTATCTACTTTAAGTCTGCAGCAGTAGTCTGCTGCACCTTGATGATTGTGTTTGATGTGTGAGCGTGTGTGTTTGAGCCTGTGTGCGTGTGTGTGTGTGCGTGTGCGTGTGCGTGTGTGTATAGCTCCAGCCTTTTCCCATTGGGACCTGTGTCTGCTGCTAATAATCGGTATACGTCACGTCTCACGGTGGCACCGCGCCACTTCCTCAACTATTCATTAAAAAAATGTTTCTTCTTGTCCTTCTTCTCCTCCAAAGGCTGTGAACAAATACAGCTGTGGGCCATCTTGTCTGCTTTAGTTTGCTGGTCCCAAAAATACATCTGAACAGGGTTTGTGTTACATGATGTTTTATGTAGATGGCCTGAAGATACGGCCTCAGGAAAGGGTTTTCCTCTCAGTGTTGTGATCCCAAACACGCGCAGTATCTTCTGGTGTTCATGTTGGACGAGTGCCTGTGTGGATCTCTGCCCAGCTGCCAGATAACCTCTCCCGTGTCCACGCTCGTCGTTTCTCGTTAAAGGATGTTGACAAATGAGTGCAATCGTAGCATTACGGATAACAGTCGCCGCCAGTGGGCAAATCCATTGGCTGAATCCCTCCATGAATACCGTAACCTTTATTCAAACAACAACTACCGTGCACAACATTACACATCGACAGCTCGTGGAAACATCCTTTCAGAAATGACCATGGAGGAGAAAGATTCTCTCTGCTATACTTCCTGAACCTGCGTTGGTGACGGGCTTACCCAAAGGTCAAGTCTGTCAAATAATTTATAGATTGAAAGGCTCCAAAAGAAGTTTAATAATTAATAATGGATCTTGTGGTTAAGAGTTCAATAGTTATAGAGCTATAGAAATAGTATATATTTATAGATATAGATATAGATACACAGTAGATATAAATATTTATACATCTGCAGGAGATCTTTTGATGAACAGAGGTCAATTTATTAATTATTGCCGACAGGTATTATTCCACATTCATCATTCATTCAGTCTCTTCCTATAGAACCATGGCTTTCCTCCTTCTGACAGCTTTCGGTTCGGATTGGCTGCAAGTGGTAAGTGCATGTTGTTGGCAAGAAGTTGTCATTCATCTCTGTGAAAAGAGCGGTTGGAGAGGGAAAGAGAGAGAGTGGAGAGGCAGAGAGAGAGGGAGAGACGGAGAGAGTTGAGAGAGGGTGGATGGAGGGAGAGACAGGGAGAGAGGGTGGAGTGGGAGAGAGAGAGGACAGAGTGTGGTAGAGGGAGTGGTCACTGTGTACTGCAGAAGGGGAAGTTGTTCCGAGATATTTCCAGCAGCTGCCATATGGAGGAGATGGCAGCGGAGAGCAGGCTGAGCCAGTGCAGATGGAGCTGTGGGGGCCTGGACACCAACAGCATGCAATCTGCACCGTCTCTAGGGAACACGACTCGAGATGAGACATGTGAAGGAAGACTAAATGTAACATACAGGCCGATTGAGGATTTCTCCCCCCAATCTGAATGAGCTAAATGTTAACACATTTCGAGTTAGCAATCAGTTTCAAGGCTATGTACACATACATAAGTTACGGTCTGATACCACATTATGTATTGCAGTATGATTAACATATTTCGAACCAGACGTTCTTCTATGATTCATCAGACTCCAGGGCATTGCTCTCATTCCAAACTCAATTCATCGCCTCCTTAAAGCTGTATATCTATAGATATCTACAAGATGTAATCAAAGAAAGCCGGTAGGTAAACGAGGTCTAGCACCCTAGTGAGCGTTGTGCTCCACCACCCAGACCTATATTCCTCTCTTTCTGTTGACTTTGGAGTCCACTCACCCGAACGCTCCCCCTCACAACACTACAATGAGACCCTGCCCAGAGAGGAGTACAGCGCAGGCGGACCCCCAGATCATCCTCCTGATCCCCTCATAATCAGGCCCAAATCCTATAGAACAATGCCCCTCTATTATTAACAAGAAGAGAAAACCCACAAGCCCTTCCGTCCCGGTCGTTTGGCCTCTCTCCCCGCTCCAGCCAGTGCTGACTAGGACTCTGTGGTGTCTTAGGGCTTGTCTGTTAGAGAAAGGCCTCAGAGACTTTCTTTTTTTATCGGCAGTCTAATGAAACATGCATTGTAAAGAAAAAAGCACAGCCGCAGCAAAAAAATTATTGATGGCAGGTTTTATCTTGTAACCGACCGCCTTCTGGATATGAACGACAAAGACGTCCACGCACGCACGCACGCACGCACGCACGCACGCACGCACGCACGCACGCACGCACGCACGCACGCACGCACGCACGCACGCACGCACGCACGCACGCACGCACGTGCGCACACACACACACACACACACACACACAGAAACAAAAAGGACACCTTTCTATGTGCCTTATTGTGTTCTCCAGTCAGTAAGTGATTCTTTTTCTTTTTAAGGAGGAGAAGGTAGAGAGGAGGAAGGAGAGAGGACGGGGTAAGAGCAGGAGGGACAGGGAGAGAGGAGGAAGGAGAGAGGACGGGGTAAGAGCAGGAGGGACAGGGAGAGAGGAGGGAGGGGAGAAAAGAAGAGTGGGGGGGGGGGTGGGAGGGGGATAGGAGAGAGTGAGAAGGGGGGTGGGCGCCCAGCAGGCAACCCCCCCCCCCCCCCCCCCCCCCTCTTAATACTAATAAACAAGCTTGACTTTGCCTCCCCCTGCCCTTGCAGGAGTGAGGAAAGGAGGGGGAGAGTAATTGGAAAATATCCTTTTCTAAAGCGACCCCCTTCTAACCCTCCCCCCTCTCCCCCCATAGTTTCCATCTCTGGTGCAATTCCTCCCTCGCTGTGATATAAAACCTACATCATTCCATCTATTCAACGTTTAAAAAGAGGGGGGGGGGGGGGGGGGGGTATATTATTCAGGGCATTTGATTCCGTGCTTTCGGTAATGGTCTACGACGTGACAAATCCTTGTGTGTTTTTGTGTGTGAGCGCGTGGGTGTTTGCGTGTGTGTGTGTGTGTGTGTGTGTGTGTGTGTGTGTGTGAGTGTGTGGGGGGGGGGTCCTCTAATGCCCGTATTTGTTCCATGGAACACCCACCATGAGCAAACCGTTGCCTATATAACGGAGAACTCATTTGGCATGCAGACGGCCGATGAAACGGGGCTATGGGAGAGTGATTAACGGACTCCTTCCCGCCCCGGTACGCGGACCCGGTGCTAGAAAAAAAAGAAAATACAAACCTAAACAGAGAAGACGACATGAGATCCTGGTGTCTGAGACATCTTTTATACAGAAGGTTGTGTCGTACAAGCTGCTAAAAAACGACAGCGGCTTTGGTAGGACCTTCATTATTCCTGCGGCCCATGTTGAATTAGGAGAAAAATTGTCAACTGTGTCTCCTGACCTGACAGCCTACCTGATTAAGATGGCCTGATGCCACAGTGTCGGCTAACATGTCTAACACATGCTGCATCACGCTCTCTTATCCCCAGCTAGATGGGTCCTGGCTGCCCGGGAATTCTGTGGGTCTCAAATGCATTTGTGAATTGTTTCCATTGAATCCATCCATCCATCCATCATTCGTCCATCCATCCATCAATCAATGAATTGATGAATCCATTAATCATTATTGAATTAATCCATCGATTTATCTATCCCTCTATCCATCCATTAGGTGATTCATTTAGCCATTCATTCATTATATAATCCTCCCAGCCTTGCATCATTCCTCCATCCATCCACACACCCATTCATTCATTAATGATGCGTTCACCCATTCATTTGTCTGTTCCCCCTTTCATCCATTATTTAATGGATGAGATGCATGATTTAATTCTCCCACTAGTTTTCGGTGAGCAATTTACATAGCACCTTTGAATACACACACACACACGAGTGCACACACGTGCACACACACACACACACACACACACACACACACACACACACACACACACACACACACACACACACACACACACACACACACACACACACACACACACACACACACACACACACACACACACACACGGGTATGGAGGTGGTAAGGTGCAAAATCGTCTCCCTACCAGACATGAAAACTCAGTGTTTCACGTGTTCATTTGTTTAAGGAACACAGGCTCTCGGCTTTGGCTACACCGCGGTGACGTTCGATAGCTTTAAACAGGTTTGTGTTTTTGTAGGTCAGCTATCGCTTCCAATATCCTTGATGCTGTTCTGGGCATTTGAGGTGGCATGTGCTTCTTCTGGTTAGGCTCTATTCATAGCAAACATAAACACAACCCAGCCGGGCCTTTTGTCTTGTTCTGTCTTTTTTTTCTTCTTTCATTTTCTAACATTTCAATTCAGGTTATATTTGGAAGCCGGTTTGTCTTCAGGGTATAGAGTACAGTTTTCACAGAGACTTCGAAAACGTTATTTTCGGAGTGAAAGCGAGTTATGAAATTTAAGAAAGAAAGAAAACAATCAAGAGAGAGAGAGTTTTGAGGAAACTGCTCTTACAACTATAAGTGGCAGGTCCTTCTTAGCCCTTCAATTCTGCCTTGAGCTCACAATATTCACTGAAGCACTACAAAGGATATGATTTAATTAATCTGTTGGTCTGTTAACCACAGGATGTCTCTAAAACTGTGGACAGTGAAGAAAACTCAAAATAGAGAGTGACTCGTGATTGTGATTAATCATTCTGGAATCACATGCATTTCCACTTTCTACATTGAGAACAATAATTTATCGACTCATCAATCTCTTTGAACGTGTCTGGTCGTGTACATCAGTGCAAAATATGGATACTGTATAACAGATACGTTGTTTTTCTGTAAAGAAAATGCATTCAGATTGTAATCAGATTTTCCATTCATCCGTGTTTGGTGGGGGATGATTTTCACTTGAATTATCAAGTTGGTCTTTTGAGAACATTTTTGGACACAAATAAATTCTGTCCTCATGGGTAAATGTCACAAAATGTGATTTGTGCCTTTGATTGAAAGCTCATAAGTTTGAAGAATTGTCTGAACAAGGAGAAATAGCATCAAGTACCGTGCATTAATATCAAAGAGTCCCACAATATATGTACACATATACTCCAACATAATCAGTCTTTTTAATTCATAAGCTCTGAAGCTATTTGGACTAAATCTACATGGCCCCGAAAGTAATGTAGCATTTGCCAAATGTACTGGCTTGTCATGACAGAACACTGGCTGTGGAAAAACATCATGTTATTTATCTTGTAAAAATACCCATTTTTTCCTCTTCAGGCATCCAATTGACTCCCTTTCTTTCTCCATCTAGTGTAATTTTCCTGCCTTAATGTGACAGACCGTACAAACGTCGCCCAGACAATGCCTAATTTAGGTCAACTTTTGAACAGGCTGTCATTTGACAAAATTTGGCAATTAATATGCGATCCGTTCCCCCCTGTAATACCATGCACTTTAATGGTTATGGTATTAACCACTTGTTAGGCCTTCGGGGACAAGTCTTTAATGATGAATGCCCGGCCTGCCTATGCCTGCATGCCTCCGAGCCGTCGCTTGTCTTACAATACACAGGAATGAATAGCTTGGATGAGTGATATTGTGTGGTTTGCCAGTAAAGCAATGATGAAGTGATACTTGGATTGGGAACGAGAGTTGGCCCCGGGTATCTGAACTACCGTCTACCGTTCTGCGCTCTTGGAAACAAATAATAACACTCATACGCTACATAGGCATACATATAGAGATTTTTTTGTGACTCAAGGAAGGAAGGAAGGTAAATCGCAACCCAGTGTTGGTGGTCTCAGTCAAGAGGGACTTTAAGAACATAACTGTGGGAAGACAATTTCAATGGCAGCCAACAAAAAAAGAACTAAATCATTTATGAGTGTGTGTCAAATGTCCCCCCCCCCCACACCAGACGCTTTGATGGATCCTTCTGCTGAAGGGGCACTCGAGAGAAGAGCAAAGGTGACAAGGCGAGTCCTGGAATCAAAATGGACTTAAAAGGATGTCAACAGGTGTGGCCTAAAGGGTTTGTGGGGGGGGTCATGTGAAGGTGGCATTCCTATTTGCTGGTTCCCACCTTCTCCCATGCTGGAGAAGAAGCGTGAAGTGAGACATTCTGCCAAAGGAGATGCAGAAGGTGTGTCACAAGACTGATAATCAAGGAGCCCTCTTGTAAACGAAGAAGAACAACTCACTGACTCATGTTTCTTTCAAGGAGCGCAAGCATGCTGAGCGCGTTACCCGCATTGCACACATCCGACGAGTTTGAGTTTTGTGGAGCGTTATGCTACCAGAAGGTCTCTCTTTTAGACTCACAAAGAGCTGAAAGATGTGTTTTCCATCAAACGCCGTCAAGGTTGCCTCTGTGTATGTTCAGAAAAAGGAAACAAGTTTTCATCCTGACATTTTGGTGTTTGCTCCTCAAATGTCTGTTTGTTTTTTAGACACTCTTTTCTTACTTTGGTTGTGTAGGAGTGTAGGAGAAGCTGAAGGCTGTGGGTTTGCCTGTTGGCTGCTTGTCCTGGTGTGGTTCTAACAGAATGGGGCAAGAGTTGTGGAATACAATTGTTCACAGACAAATAAATAATTGAGGACTCCTTTGTGAAGTCCATTTTTCTCCATTTTACTAGAACCTGTTTGAGACGCTTGTCTCAAACAGAAAAGCTTAAGAGGGTTTCAACCATGAGGTCTCTGATTGGCCGCCAGCCAGAGGGGTCATATTAGTGGTGATGTTGGAACGCTAATGTCCAATCAGAAGCCCTGCTCGATTTATCCTCCTCACAGCGTCTGCTCTTTAACACACACGTGTTCTCATTTCAGTTCCTTAATCACCGCCACAACATTTTGCTTGGTCCGATACCAAATACTTTGGACACATTGCCTTCCTCTGTGCGGCTGCCAATAAGACCTGAACTCTCAACTTAGAAAAACTCTAAATAAATCACAGAGAAAAAACACTGTACATAAATAACTGAGGAAATAACTTGGCTTCGGGAATACTTTGTCATCAACTCCAAATGTAAAGGAGACAGAGAACATGGGGTAAACGGTGTAATTAAAGCTGATTATGAGGAGACTAACAGCAACAAATTGGTCTGGCCCCTGGAGGGTGCTGAGGCTAAATGACTCCCCCCCCCTCCTCCAACAGCACCCCCCCCCCCCCCCCCCCCCCCCCCCCACACGCACACACCAATGACACTTAGTCAAAAGGATGATTCCCCCCGTCCCCCGGCCCACTCGAAGAAAATGATCCAAGGTCAAGTGTGTTTGCCCCCCACCCATTCACAGACACACACACACACACACACACACACACACACACACACACACACACACACACACACACACACACACACACACACACACACACACACACACACACACACACACACACACACACACACACACTTCAATCTTTAAATGGCATTGAGTAGGCTATAGACTTTTACAGCACTTTTTCAGCTGCTCCAGCCAACACCTTGCAAAACAACCCACACACCCACACAAAGGCACACACAAAGGCACACACACACACACACACACACACACACACACACACACACACACACACACACACACACACACACACACACACACACACACACACACACACACACACACAACCAGCCTCCTCCACACGCGAGTGTCCTTTTCCCAAATGGATGGTGTTCACACTGCTCCAAAAGGATTGTTTTATTCTCCCCTCTCCACCCCCTCTTTTGTCCTCCCACACGTTGAAAACTCGATTGATCCTCCACCTCATTCACAGTCACACTTCTGGGTACAACGACGCATGCTTGTTCAGTGGAGACATTTCCACTGCTCTCTGACGTTATGAAAGCTACACAGTGCCTTGCTGTTGAGCTGCATCTGTCCTGGTGCATCCTCCTTGGCGCTTGATGAGCAGGGCGGCAACGCTTCACTTAATGTGAGGTAAATAGTGACGAGCCAGTGCAATTAGGAAGGCTAATAGTCGGTCATGAGTAATCGTTTCAGTTTTGGTGGGGAGGAACCGTCAAGTCGAGCCTCTTCCACTGCGGTTGGAAGAGTTGATTTGATAATGAGGTGGGGATGTTTTAATGTGTCGTTTTATTGAGGACAGTACCAGTGCTACCCACAAAATCATGTTTGGGCTCTACTTCTCTGTAGCAATACAACAGAGTGATGCCACTGTAGAATGGGAAACAAATTAGAATTTATTGTCTGTGTGATGACGATGCCATCGATCTTAGACAATTTGTGTCTAAAATGACTCATTCGATTTGTAAAGCTGTTGAATCCTTTTAGTAAAAGTATTATTCTACTTTTGTACATCTGAGATCAGATCGATTTTACAGATGATATAGAGAGAGAGATGAGACTTTAGATAAAATTGTATTGACAGGTTTGTGTTTCATTGAGGGTTGATAAATGTTACATGCTTCTTGGCTTAAATATATTACCAAGGAAAAATCCATATTTGACTATAAATGGAAACCAACTAGTCTTATCTTATCTATTTAAAACTATGCAAATCCAATCATTAATACATTTGCACATATAGGGCAAATAACTATTTTGTAAATAGGCTAAACAATGTGATGCTGTTAATCTTTTGGGCATTAATCACACTTTAAACCCACTGGTTCCTACAGTGAACTGTAGAGGAAATGTGTATAGAGTTAGCCTACTACATGCCGGTGCGTTTAGAATTACGATGAGGTTTCACATTTCTCGCATAGCTTCACGTCTCCAGTCCACATCGTTTATCAATTCTATCACCTCATTTCCAACCACACCAGCCCAACTGTGAGCGCTGCACTACTTGCTCCGAGGAAGAAGCGTAGAGCCTGTAAAGCGGCACTGCGGCATCGCCGTATCACTACGCCCGGTCCCTTCTCCGGGATCCTGAAACACGGATTGGGAGAGGAGATACCCTATGGTTCCTTGCGGGATTATCTATCAGCGCAATTTCTTCTCGTGTTTTTGTCTTTTAATGACCATTCGTATCGGAAGGGCTTCAACTTGTCCGGACGGTCCCCACTTGCAAGGGTTTGCATTTCTTGGTTTTGCATGACGTGTCTTGGAGCAAAAAAGAGGCTCGCTTTGTGTCTTAGTGGAAATTAAAGCCAAGCTGGAACACAGGAGGCAGTGCCAGTCGCTGTTTGTGGGCTGGACTGGAGACAGAGCGTGAGATCTACTGACAGAGAAGCAGACACAAAAAGAAAAAAAAAGACTACAACGAAGACAGGGACAGAGGGTGTTTTGCAGGAGAAGACTTGGATAATAGCGAGTTCAGTGAAGATAAGGGTTGTGTGTTTACTCTTGTCGTTTGTCAGCGCTATGTTGCATGTGTCATTAGATAAGTACTGGCACGGGGCATCGGGTTAAAGGGAAAGGTACTGAAATAGGCTTCGGACCGTTCATGAAGGAAAGGTGAATTAGCCTTTTAGTTGAATGCAGCCGTTGCGCCCTGGTTAAATGTATTAGTGGACTATTGCAGCACAGTCAGGGTTGGCATGCTGGCTTCTTGCATGCTCCTTTGTTAGGAATTAATATAAGCTAATTCTGTAATTATGCATATTCATAAAATCATCCACTTCCAGAATGTGCCAGATGTGTGTATTTTTGTGAATAGCAGCTCAGGTAGCCTATACCCTAATGCAACCGTCTGCCACTGAGATAGAGCAAAAGTTGAAGATGGTGGTTGACAATGATATATAGCTGGATTTGGTTTCTCTGGTGATGCAAAAAAAAAAAAAAGGTGTGTTCCTCTTGTCTTGAAATGTCCAGAAGCAATTGGTGCCATGCAATTGAGACATACTTGAGCATGTCTGTACTTAGTTGACGGTTAGGCTCCTGCTCTATCTCTCCCTCTCTCTCTCTCTATTCCTCTCCCCCTCTCTCTCTAAATAGTGTGCCAATACTATGATGTCATGTCAGAGAATTTATATTCTGGACACATTCTGGACCCATATGTGTTTCAGACTCGTCCATCGGGCCACAGTGACTTACGGTGGCTTATGTTTCACACTGTAGGCTATTCCAAGAGGGCAATTATGTATAGGATGGCCGGTTAGTGTTTACAGAAGAAGAATACCAGGCTATGTTCTGCTGCTGTACTACAGCCACACACTCGAGTGCACGCAGAGATTGGCTGAGGAGTTCTTCTTTCAGCCGTCTGGTTGACAGAGTTTTTGTCATAATGGCTCAAGGACATAGCTCCATGTAGTAAAGCTAGTGGTTATTAATGAATCATTACAGCCCAGGATGTGAGGCATGGGAATGACTATGTTGTTACATGTTGTAGTGCTGTGGGTCGGTGACTGCATGTCCTGTGCATGTTGTAGGCCTAGACTAGAGTCAGGTCCAAAGCCTTTTCTTCTCTCGACCTGCTTACACATGTCTTACATATGTTGACCGTTATGTAGGGCTCTCAGTTATTTCAGCAATTCTGCAATTCTCCTAGCCTCAACCCTGATTTGCCATGCGAGGCGAAAATCAATAAAACTCAATAGAACTCAATTATTCTGCTAAGAGTAAGAAAGAAAGTATTGTGCACAGATATTATTCTGGAAATTAATGTTTTACACCCTTCTGAATGGAGAGTAAAGAGCAGTTTTCTTTATGAATAACAAAGCAGTGGCTGTAAGACAACTGTTGCTTTATTTATATAGGCCTTTGTCTAAAGCTTTCATACAACTTGTGTTGAATGGATTTCAAGCAAGAACTGGTTTTATAATGCCATTTAATTACATTAGATTGAAATGTTCAAGGTTTGCCAGTGTGTATTTAATAATAATGTAAGATACACCCCTCATCATTGAAAAGGCTTGTATAGTTCATGGTTTTGATTACAAATATAAAAATAACATGTAATTATGAAAGGATCAATTTGAAGTTATGTAATTGGTAGGTAAACTGCTCCATCAAACGAAGCAAAAATAATCTTGATTTGGCACACTTAAGAGATACAAGTGATAAAGCACTCGGAGCACATAATAATCTTCTTATCCTTAATGACTTGGCAAAGGCAGGAAAGCCAGTAAAGCTGGTAGCTAATGGCTCTGGCCGGTGCTAATGAAACATTCCTCTTGCATTATACAGCACTGCAACCCCCGAAATATCCACACAGTCTTCAGGAAATAGCTGCATAGACTGCATTCGGGGCAGGATAGGGTTCTCAGGCTAAGGTGTGCTACTCCCAAACCGAAAGGTTTTGGGTTCGAGGCTTAAATGTTAGCAGCCTGGCCTTTTAGGCCTCCTAGAGCATGACGTCTTACCGTCTGCTACATAAAGTAAACATACGATGAAGTGCTTTTTTTTATTCTCTTTCTTTTTCCTCTCTTGTCCTGCAGGAGAGGAGGAGTGGATTCCGAGTTGGGAAGATGTGGCGCCCTCAACGGGCCACGGCACCATGGGAGAGCAGCGCGTCCGCTGAACACACATCTGCTTTGACTTGAACCGACCTCGGAAATTGAAAGACTTACGGTCCAATCGGCCAAGTGGTTCTGGTTTTCTTTTCTCACCTCGTCGCTGGGTCTCATGGAGAGCAGTTTGGGATCTTTTTCTCGGAACCTAGCCTAGTTTCAACCAACCCCGCCGCGCGCGTTTGTTTCCGGCGGCTTCCGTCTCTGAACGCCCACGGGAGAAGCCTCCCCTCACTGGATATACATATAACATGGTCGCCTTGGATGTAACGCCTTGATACTCTGCCGTTTGGTTTCGCGACAGTGTGGAGGTAACTGCTCTGGAGTTCTGCTGAGGGTCTTTGGAGTTTTACCAGCGACCCCCCCCCCCCCCCCCCCCTCCCCCTCGCCGGGCCACGCCCCGTCGCCCAGGAAGGCCTTGTTGTTGTTGTTGTTGTTGTTATTGTTGTTCTCGGCGACTCCCTTCCGAAAGGGACATGGAGGGCCCTCGCTCCGGCAGCGCCCTGCGCAAAAAGCGGAAGTCGCGGGCGGCGCGCGACAAGGTGCGCGGGCCGGGGCGGATGCCCAACGGGCACGCCAAGTCGGCGGCGGCGGCGGCGGCCACGGCCACGGCCACGGCCACGGCGGCGGTGTTTGCGAAGGCGGGGGCGACGATGGTGCGCTTCTCCTCGGATTCGGAGCGGGAGGGGGGCCTGGGCCCCGCGGTGCCGTCCGCCCGCCCCCGCCCCCCGCCGCGCAGGAAGCGCAAAGAGTCCACCTCGGACGAGGAGGACATCATCGACGGCTTCTGCATCTCGGGGTTCATCTCGCTGGAAGCGCTGGAGGTCAGTGATCGAACCCGGCCCCCCCCATCCCCCCCACTCCACCACTGTCCATCCTCCTTTACGGCTCTAGTGTGAGCATGGAATGGGGGTCGGTATGAGTGGACCTTGCTCAGATCAGCCTTTCCCCTCCCCCCCACCCCAAAACCTATGTACACACACACACACACACACACACACACACACACACACACACACACACACACACACACACACACACACACACACACACACACACACACACACACACACACACACACACACACACACAGGTTTCACCGTGGGGGACGAGGAGGCCTGCAGAACCTGCAGACTCGGGGTGCGCTTATTATGTGTGTGATGTGTTTATTATTGTAAGCAGCTGACTGCCTGTACTTGGAACCCTCCCCGCCCGCATCATTTGGTTGGTGTGCGAGCCGAGGTTTCAACAGATGTGGCTTTCGAAGCACTGCTGCCGCTGCCAGAGATGTGTATCTGTGTCAGGAGGAGGTTTCCTTCGCGCCCCGCACTACTTTGTCTTTGGGTGTTGGAGAGAGAAAGGGTTTGGGTCGCTGGAGAGAGAAAGGGTGAAGGACCCGGTGGCTAGTTCAAGGGGGGGGGATGCTAAGAACGTTGACAGAACATTATGGTGGAGGTCTGAGAGTTTGGCTTCTCTTGATGCAGATGGGTGAAAGGACTGGGATACGCAATGAGAGGGCGATACGTTGTTGACCAAAGATACATTTATTACGTTAGGAACGTTGTTTAAACATTTCCCACGCGCCTCAGTCGACTCACCTTGGAGGTCTAGACGACGCGTTTTTCTTCAGTTTACGATGTTGGTTTAGTTGTTATAGGGTTATTAGAGCATTTGCGTCAATATTATTAAGTTTGACCTTATGTGAACAGGGTAGGATAAATTATGCATATCTGCAGGCTTGTCTGTGCACTCACACTGTCAGATATCCACACAGGGTCGGACGCTGAGCTCCCTAGGAAAGGAGACTTCCAGGCAGCTTGTTCTCTCTGCTGTATATAACTTCCAGCCCTGTTTCGTTGTCGAACCACACCTGGAAAGATTTTGCAGTTGTTTTCTTTTTTTGATCTCATACCTGCCCCTGTTGTGTCCCCCCCCCCCCCCCCCCCCTCACCCTCTTGCTTTTTTTCTACATTTCTCCTCTGTACTTTTTGTGCTGCAGAAGGTCTGGCAATGTCTACTGAGATTACCCCTGTTTCTCCTCCAGCAGCCCCCCCCTCCCCTACCCACCCCCACCCCCCAGCCCAAAGCCCCTGCTCCTTCCCTCCCTTTTGTTCCTTAGTGGCCTTTTGCCTCTCTCGCTCTCCTTTATCCATCTCTTTCTCTCATTCATCCATCTGTCTCTTTCTCTCTGTCTCTCTCTGTCTATAGCTCTCTCTCTCACTCTCTAGCTCTCGCTCTCTCTCTGTAGCTCTCGCTCTCTCTCTCTCTCTCTCTCTCTCTCTCTCTCTCTCTCTCTCTCTCTCTCTCTCTCTCTCTCTCTCTCTCTCTCTCTCTCTCTCTCTCTAGCCCTCTCTCTCTCTCACTCTCTTGCTCTCTCTCTCTCTCTAGCTCTCTCTCTGATATCTGTGCAGTCTCTTTAAGCCGCCAGGTTATTCTGGTTTGGAGTGGCCAGTTAATGGCTTCAGCCATTGATGTAGTGACATTCGACCAGAGTAGCCCCTGCAGTCTCCACCTTAGGTGGAAGTGGCTAGTGAACTATCGTGTCCATTGGTGTAATAATAATTACACTGAATGTAAATGTTCACATTAAGAGTCGCTGTTATGCTCTTTAAAGGTCATAGGTCATTTTTTTGATGATTGCATTGGGACAGTCTTGATCACATTTTGATCTACTCTCCCGTTGTTTAGTTTCAAGTGCCAGAACAGTGGCTTGTGGAAGCTTAAAATTAGACTTTATGATAGGTTATATGCTTAGGGAGACAGGGATCCAAGTCATTATTTTAATGTCCATCCCCTTTTAGTCTTCCTTTCCACCACCATCAGACACCATAAACAACAACCAAGTTAGCCTAGCTTGTTATGCATTACTCCAGCAGAACCTTTCCTATTGATTCCTGGAGTTGTCCTAAAGGTTTGGACTTGATAAAGTAAGACACTGTACTTTAGTCGGCTGTGTTTCTTCAATGCATGTAGTACTTATTCGAGAGAGAGAGAAAAGCAGAACATGACATTGCCTCATGCAGAATCAACAGTTTAGTGTTTTTTTAGGAGCATAGTAGTCTTATTTGATCTGCAATGAGACGCAGGCGGTGTGGAATTTAAAGGAATAGACAGAGACAGAAATCCTTGGGTGTAGAGGAGGGAACCTAAAGCCTAAAGGTTGGAGAGTGGATTTATGCTTCTTGGGAAGTCAGCCCCTTTCAGATCCCGGATCCACTTGGGAAATCTAAGCAGAGAAGCAAAACAGGAAACTCTTTCCCTTTCCTCCATGGAAACAAAGAAAACGGGTGAATTGTGTTTGAGCATAACCACTGTCACCTAAGTTCCCTCTTTGTAGCCGCTCAGCCTTAGAGCGTAAGCTACAAGAGACAAAAAGAGTGTATCCTGTGCAGTTCGAAATATTTTTCACTGAATGCGATTTGAATGAATCTGAGGCAGAGGGTACATTATTGCCCGGCTATTGCCAGACCAAGCTCAATCGTAGGTTGCACGTTGATTTGGGGAAGCTGCTGTCATTTTCTTCAGCTCAAGAGGCGTGATCATCGGTCCCTAGTTTAACTGACTCTGCACGCATTGGCTGCTTGCCGCCGCTTCCCTGTCGCCATTGTGTTAAACCAGCCAATAGCGCGCCGTGGGGGGAGAAGCCAGATTGGTGATTTGCTCCCGTAAAAACGTATCGGAAGCAGAATGAAATGTATTGCTCTTCTCAATACCTTTCTGCAGAGCGAATTCAAATTGCCGTCAGAATGGGCGGGGCTGCCCAGTCTAGGTACCTTAGCAGAAGTGGATTTTTCCACAATGTCTAAAAAATAGACTGATATTCCCTGTCTTCTTTTTGTGAAAAGTTGTTTTCGTATCCCATGCAAAATGAAGGCAGTTAATTCCTTGTTTTGTTCCACGGTGGCTTAAAAAGACTTGCTGCTCATTTCTCCCTGTTTGTTTGTTTGTTCTGATACAGGTGGTTAATGTTTTTCATTACCTGCTCAAAGTGTTTCTTAATTTAATAAGAGAAGTAGCTCTGTTGTGTTGAATACCGCTAATCTCTTATTTAATGCATATTTTCTAGTTAATCAGGGAATTTAAAGTAAACAACTGTCGTCGTTGCCCTGGGCGGTTGGCTCATCAGCCCTTGTGCTGCATCGAGCTGTGATTTATTGTCAATGTGTCACATGACCGTGATGGAACTCCATGGCTGAACCAGGGCTTGCTCTACAGGCTGCATGGGTACAGTCCATGGCTGAACCAGGGGCTTCCTCTACAGGCTGCATGGGTACAGTCCATGGCTGAACCAGGGGCTTCCTCTACAGGCTGCATGGGTACAGTCCATGGCTGAACCAGGGGCTTCCTCTACAGCAGGGGTGCCCAACCAGTCGATCGCGGTCTACCAGTAGACCGCCGACAGATCCCAAGTCGACCGCGAGGGGTGAAGAAAAAAAAAAGAAAACCCCCCCCCCCCCCGCTTGAAGGTAGGTTTGCTGGTAGATCTCGGGAGGTTGGCTACTTGAAAAGTAGATCTTGGGTCAAAAAAGGTTGGGCACCCCTGCTCTACAGGCTGCATGGGTACAGTCCATGGCTGAACCAGGGGCTTCCTCTACAGGCTGCATGGGTACAGTCCATGGCTGAACCAGGGGCTTCCTCTACAGGCTGCATGGGTACAGTCCATGGCTGAACCAGGGGCTTCCTCTACAGGCTGCATGGGTCGTGTTCTGACGGGGTTTGTTCAGGGTAGCTGATCAGTGCTGCGTTATCACGTAGTCTGATATGCCTCACATCGGCATGTCCATTGGTGTGCGTGCGCACATGCAAAGAACCACGCCAAAAAAACGCATATTTACATATGTAAAGCAATGTTGTCATACGATATGTTGGAAGACTTTAATACTGGCTCGCACGCCGGCGCTGCAGGTAATCAGCGTAATAACTTTAGCCACAGGGCTCGAGCTGAGTAATGATTTATTAAATCCCATTTTAATTAGTCCAGATCCACATCTTGCTCGGCAATCCACGGCACTCTCTAATCCTCTCGGCTTTCATATGGTTCCCCCATCTGGTTGAAAAGAAGTGGGATGAATGGATTGTTGCAGAACTGGTGTTATTGGATACGAGCTGTTATGAACATGTCTGTGTTTAAGTGCAGAGGGGCCGAGGGCTCTAGCATGACTTTATGATTCTACTGGCAGTGCCTCACAGCGAACACTGTCAGATCTCTTATATCTTCACTGTCGGCCTGTCATCTGTGGGGCATTATTTTTGTGCGTGTAGTGAAAGGAGTGATCAAGTAAGATTTCAGTTGTTTGGTAGATACTTATTTTAGTCGTTCTCTAGTGAGCAAAAATTCCTTGTAAAGTTGTCCACAAGCATTTTTTCATGTATCAGTTAATTTAATTCCAACTAAAGGTTTTTACCTACCCATCAGTGGTTGTCTTTTTAAGTGAGTGTCTTCCACCGTTTAATTGAAAGATACACAAGGCCTAAGCATCAACTTACTGCATCACTCGAAGAAATTACTAAATTATTAAGCCTCTCCTATCTCGGCTAAAAGCTCGGCTTTGTTTCGTTTTTTCCCTGATTCCCTTTCACTTGAAAGGCGTCCTCAACCTCGAGAGGCGTCCACACTGACCATGGATGGATTATGCAAAATGTTTCCCTCAGTTAACCCGCAAGTAGAATTCATTTTCTGCACAATTAGCCCTTGTCTTCTCGGATATATTCTGGCTGTGTGTCGGTGGGTGTGCCACCACGTTGGTTCAACAAAAGATAAGTGGTCCATCATTCAGATGGCAAACAACGACTGCTGCTACTCGGCACACTCTGAAGAGGACCAGGAGTAGAATGCATATGTGTGGTGTCCTTACGACAGGGTAAAGTGGTTAATGCCTGTTAATGTGTTTCTCATATCCTCCGCCCAATGTGAAAGGCATAAATATCCCTGGTGCTGACGGACGGGCGACTCCCACATGACACGACTTAGGGCGTTGCTGTTTGCTAGCCGTCGCACTAAGAAACAATTGATTTTCTTTCTCTGGCACTGCAGGACAAGTATGCACGTGCACACACACACACACACACACACACACACACACACACACACACACACACACACACACACACACACACACACACACACACACAGGCACACAGGCACACACACAGGCACACAGGCACACAGGCACACATACAGGCACATGCACAAGCACACACTGATGAATGAACGTACGAGTGGTTGATTAGCAATTCATTGAGCAGGGCACGAAAACATTAACATGAAGTCAAACTTATTGACCGTCTGCTACAATTAAATGACCTTCCTGCCGTTTAATGACACTGAGACACATAATGAAAGGTTGTGATGCTGAAGGTCTCCCTTTCCCCCTGTTTGGGGAAGAGCTAATGATGGTGTTTGTATCAGGACTTCCACTTTCGGCGCGCCCGCCCCCCCCCCTGGTATTCCTTCACGCTTGTGCGAAATAATTATTTATGTCTTTTCATAACAACGGTTCATTCCATCTTCCACCGGGCACAATTTTCCAATCTCCTGGCAGTAATGGCGGATATTAATTTAGCGGCATTCTGAACGTGTCAGCGACTGAGCGATGATGTGCCGTAATGCACTGCGACAGCCCAGTGACTGACACATAAAGTGAACTGGGCTGTCAACGTTCAATGAGTAAAAAAAGAAGGGGGAAAAAAAGGCTTTATTAAATAAACCCAGCTCCAGAAGAGTAGGGTTGGACATGGATCCTAGACAAACGGGTGAGAAACAGACTCAATCGGACACGCGTGCACACACACACACACACACACATACACGCGCGCGCGCACAACCACACCCACACACGCACACACCAAGTCGCACTACATGGTCAAAATTTAGACATGGAATCAACAAACCTGTGTGACAGGCACTAACGCACACACGCACTTACTCACACACGCACACAGGCACACAGGCTAGCACACTAGCGCTACATGGTCGAATATCTCCGTTCAGCCGCTTCTGCTGATGAGGGAGCATTTTATTGGTGTATGAGCTGAGTCTCGTCCCTATTTAAAGCCCCATTGATCCCATTTCTCTGGGCGTATCGTTTTGCCTCGGTCTGCATACCTTCACACTGGAAGATCCTAGCCTAGTGGTGCTTTGCGACAACCTAAACTCTCCAACATATGTGATGTTCATGAGCCCTGTTCATGACCCTCATGCTACATATTAAAGTGCTATTAGATAAAAAAGGAAGTCAACTCATTATACACGGGGGGCATCTTTGAGTATCTGGAGTATTGCACTGCCGAGCTCTGGGTTCGATCCCATGTGTCTGCAGCAGCTTAACCTGTAGGCCTACTCGGTACTCCTTGATCATGATTCCAAGCCTTTTAATGTATTTGAAGTCACTACGGGATAGCAGCGTCTGCTAAGTGACTCAAGTAAACACTAATGAATAGTTAACAAATGAACAAGAGTCGTTTTGTAATATCATTCATGAATACCAGAGTCCAGACTGCTTTGCGTTTGAACATTTGTTCTGGTTTTTAATGCAATACAGTCTACTATACAATCTCCAACAGCTGTTGTGTTGTTGAGTTAGTCCTGCATCTTAGCCTGGCTAGTGCTTTGATGGATGTTGTGTTCTGCCGTTCACTGCGACTGTACTCTGTCACGCCGAAGAAAAGCCGGTATTGTATTGGCGGCTTTGCATTTATCTTACCAGGGAAAACAAATGGTGGAACATCCTTTTCGCAGTAGGTAGCCACCTGTTTGGACGTGCTGGGAATTGTAAAATGTGATTAAAAACGGGCCCTACTTTGTCTTATCTTTGTCTACCAACCGTTTAACCTCGTTTTTACTGAAAGGCTTCATGGGCCATTTCACACCACATAAGTGGTGTTTTCAGGTTCTGGGGTTTTCAGATTTTCCAAACGTACTCAAATGTGTCTTTAAGAATGTTCAAAGCACAAGCTCCTGCCTTCATAGGTCAATGGACACTAGCCTGCTTTACTCAAGTAAAAGGTTTTGATTTGTCTGTGTTAATTTATTTGTTTGGAAACGTATAGTTTTATAGCATTATTTCAAATGTCGTCTGGCAAAGCCAAGCCAACCAGTGTTTAATGATCATTACTGTAAGTCTCGCTCGCCTTTGTCTGGAATAACACAATAACACAATTGAGGAATAACACAATTTAGCTGTTCTGTGTGAATGCCGATAGCTGAGCTAATGCGGTCTTTATGCACTTATTTTATGCTAATTTCTTTCATTGTCTGCTAGCTCGCTCCTTCACCACGACGGAATGTATATAAGAATTAGCGTAAAATTGTAAAACTCTGTGCCTGTATTTGAATCATGGCCAGAGGTCGTTCTCTTCTGTTTAATTCCCATCGAGATGATGTCTTTTGATTTTGTTCTAATCACAGAGAGAATGAAGGGGAGAGAGACATTGATGATGAGAAGGAGAGAGAGAGAGAGAGAGAGAGAGAGAGAGAGAGAGAGAGACACCGAGGTTGAAAGAGAGAGCGTAAGTGAGAGAGACACTAAGGTTAAGAGAGAGATGGCGAAATGGCGGTACCCTGTAGAGATCTTTACCTACAGCTTTGAACCTTTTGATCATTTCCCTCTGTGATCCCTCTCTCGTACCCCGCCAGCCAGTCTGTGTTTCCACATTTACATCAGCGCTTGTCTGTTTTCTCCCTTTTACGATAAGCACAGCTGAACAGAAAGCATGGCATTTGTTTTCATTCAACATTCAACTAAACCTTTATGCAACTTGAATGTTAACCCATCATTGCAATGAAATTATCCAAATAATGTCCGTAATTAATGCATCATTAGGATAATGGCTGATACAGTTCTGATTGCTACTTATTATTGAAAAATAAAGACCATATCTCAATGAGTAAAAGAGACAACTCTTCGATATCGGTTTAATATCTGGAGATGGCTCTCTGTATCAGATCCATATAACAGTGAGATTCTCCCTGACATCGATGCCCTATGAAAGCTGCCTTGGATCCAGACCAACCGCAGCCCCCAGTATCCGTATCAGTGCATCTGTTTCCCTTCCAGAACGGGTAAAACCGCTCTAATCTCCGGCCTTAACACCGACCTTTCTCGAATGGCAGGTCAAACCGGGCTGCGCGAGTTCAACCCAGATTATGTTCAGAGAACATGAATCAAAGACACCTCAGCTGCTTTTTAATAGGTCTCTTATGTAAACTACCATGGTGTGTTTTTCTTTGCTTATGTGGGTGTGTGTGTGTGAGTGAGTTTGGGTGTCGTAAGGGTTGGCATATGTTTGTTAATGATCCACTGGCAGACTGCGGGTGTATGATCTTTTCAGAGGCGATTGGCCGTCCAGTAGACAGGATGTGGAAGAGCCATTAGAGACGGCTCTAGTAGAGTGGGGTTGTAACATGCAGACCACCATATCAGGGCAGTATGCTCTCTAAACCTATGTAAAGTATATATATATTATATATATATATATATATATATATATATATATACAGTATTTATATATCATCATATACCTATGTATTTCATCAGATATGATAACAACGTGTTTTTAAACAATACACCACTGCAGCTGTGTTCTGATTTGTAGCATCTGTAGTAAAACAAATCAATCCAAGGTTTGAGTCCCATTGGGGGTGCCAAGGAATATGATACCTGTGTATTAGGAGCGAAAAAAGGACACGTCTTCAACAGTAGTATTACGGTAGTTTATTGAGAAAACAAACTGTGACAAATCCCTGTCTAAGAAACACCTGACATGACGGTGTTGCAAAAGGGGAAAATGCATCCACTGAACAGTGTGTGTGTGTGTGTGTGTGTGTGTGTGTGTGTGTGTGTGTGTGTGTGTGTGTGTGTGTGCGTGTGTGTATGAAAACATGTATGTGTGTCTGTGTATGCATTATTATTCGTGTGTGCGTGCATATGCCTGTGTGTGGTTAACATGGGTATGCATAATATGATTTTGTGTGTGTTTGCATATGTGTGTGTGTGTTTTAAGCTGTGTGTGTGTGTGTGTGTGTGTGTGTGTGTGTGTGTGTGTGTGTGTGTGTGTGTGTGTGTGTGTGTGTGTGTGTGTGTGTGTGTGTGTGTGTGTGTGTGTGTGTGTGTGTGTGTGTGTGTGTGTGTGTGTGGCTCTAATGCTTGGGGCCTGTCATTCATCACATTGTTATTGTGGATATTGGATTGTTGCTATTTATTTCAGTGCTGAGGATGAATCCATAAACGCTGTCTGCATGACGCGCTGGTAAATAATGCATGAGCCCCGTCCTGGCCTGTGTTTCCTTCAGCTAGTGCTGCACTTGACACTTGAAGAAGAATCAAAGCCGCTTTTTAAATCATCCGTATGGGGAGAAAAAAGGGAAAGGAATTGGAATTCTTCTAGCTATATTAAAGTCAAGCTGTTAAGTATTGCGGGCCGGAAAAAGTGGCGAAGAAATCATCACCAGTTTGAAATGTAGTTCAAATAGAGTCATTACGCGGTGCGACTTAGCGTGTGTCTTCATGTAAACCTCTTTGGAAAGCCCGGTGATGGTAATTGTGGAAAATCTGCACCCTACTCTTCGGGTAAAATGAATTAAACAAATACATTGACACGTCTGTATATCCGGCTGAGAGGGAAACATTTAGCCAAAGCTCCTCCCAGCGTGAGTCAGCCCCATTCATCATGTTGTCTCATCCATTTTTTATTGATACAAGCGATGTCTCTCCAGTATTCTGAATGGTGAGGCACTAGTTAGTGTTATGGTGAAGAGTGGTGCAGTGGGTAAAATACGCTGGTTGCCGTAAAAATAAATACTTTGATGTGATCTAAGTCACATTTGTTGCGAGCAAGACAAGTTAGTAAGAGTAACTGTGATCGATGGATATTCACAGAGATGTGTTTCTGTCCATGTCCACATCCGAGAGTAGGAGGATGAGAGAGAGAGAGAGAGAGAGAGAGAGAGAGAGAGAGAGAGAGAGAGAGAGAGAGTAGGAATAGCGAGAATAAAGTGTGTGTGTGTGTGTGTGTGTGTGTGTGTGTGTGTGTGTGTGTGTGTGTGTGTGTGTGTGTGTGTGTGTGTGTGTGTGTGTGTGTGTGTGTGTGTGTGTGTGTGTGTGTGTGTGTGTGTGTGTGTGTGTACAGTGGGGCAGGCGCTACTCCAAAAAGCCAGATGGACCAAGTGCTCCCTTGTGCCAAATAAAAACATCAGCGTATATTGTTCCCAATATGGGCCACTCTCTTTACAGCACTCCTCCCGCAGAAGAGGGGAAAGAGAGAGGGCAAAGCTCCCAATCACCATATCACATAACGAGTACACGTTGTACTGACGGCAATGTGGGTATACAGCACGACATGTATCCATATCTGTGTGTGTGCCTCGTGGTGATACATGGTGAAGTGGCTCGGGGAGAAAGAGCAGGCGTCACCGGGGAGAGTTGGAGAAGCTCTCTCAGCAACGTTAATGGGTAATGGTGTCGGAGGCCAGAAAAGATTTAGCGCATTCTCTACTGTAGTGCTTCAGCGAGGCTGAATACCGAAGTAGCCCCGCGTTGGAAGTCAGAGCCGTTAACGCGTCGCCGATGGGACAGCGATAATTAAGTCTAATTTTAGCGTGCCTCGAAATTAAGTTGGCCCTTCTTATGAGAATGTGAGCTATGGGCGGTGATGGCCGTGATGGAACTCTTCTGAATGAGTACAACGTAATAAAAAAAAAAAGAAGCAAAGAATAAATTAAAAAAGGAACGGCTCATGCTCTTAGTTCTCTTTCTTTTCAACTCGAAGGTCGCGTTGCGTCCGATGGCGCAGTATAAACTCAAAAAGGTTTATTTGTCTGTTCTCAACGGTGAACCCTAGCATCCACTTGGCACCTTCAACCTCAAATGATGTTGCCGTTCTTTGTTTATTGACCCAATTTAATGTAAAAATAATGGAGAGGTGTGTTGTGATTTCCGGCCAAAGTGAACATGTACTGTATGCTCTGAGACTTGGCTGTGTCACATTGACACTGAAAGACATCACATCCTGTTGGACATTTCCCCCCCCCCCCCCCTCCCTCCCCCTAAGGGAATCTGCGGTATCACTCAACGCTAACCGACACGCGTTGACTCTATCTCGCCCTGGCGACTCCATCCGTGCTGTTGTTTTTACTGTATAAGCATAGCCTCAGGGTGCCACTGCAAACACACACACTAAAGGTGGCCCTATGTAAATGCCAGGGCAATCTCTCCGCTGGAGTCAAACAACAACCAGGGGCTGGCGGAAAAGTGGGTATTTTTACATGCAAGTACGTATTCATGCATGCGCGCGCACACACACACACACACACACACACACACACACACACACACACACACACACACACACACACACACACACACACACACACACACACACACACACACACACACACACACACACACACACACAGTGTTAGCCAGCTTAAAACAGGGTATCAGCTGTACTTGGAGCAGTGGGTCTGCCTTCAGCATGTAGCCCGGAGACCACATTGTAGCCTATTAGGATTTCACAAAAGACCTGCTGCTGTTTTTACACTTCATTACACTACAGAAAAAAAAAAGGTCTAAGCTTTAATGTAAAGGAAAAAAAACGAATCGGCCTTGAGGTGAACTCTGCACTCTGGTTATTATGGTAAACGCTTATCATTTCAAGTGGGATCAAAATGTCAGAGTAGTTCTGGAGAAAAGCGCGGGCCTGTTTATAATGGGTTGTAATGGGTTGAATGCATCATCAAGAGTACAATCATTTCGGCTTGTACGATTCTCCAAGTCTAATCACATAATCACACTAATGATGCGATAAAGCTCACAGCCTGTTAACAGCCATTTAAAACATTGCTGAGCATCATCCACTATAGTGATAGTAAATGTCAAATCATTCAATGCCTCTCGATGGTGTAAAGGCCGAAGTGAAAACCTTTAGGAATATGATTAGAGAAATGATAAAACATTTTTCCTAGCGATATTAAAAGTGTGTTCTTCAAGGTAAACCCACGTAGACTTATCTACTGGCCCTTTTAATGTCTCCTCATCAACTCGAACAATGCGGCATAACGTATAGTTAATAGTAGCGCTATGTCTTCTGAAGGCTACTACAGTGGTTGATATTGGAGATCGAAACCAGGCCAACCTTTCCAGCCCCATCCTGTCTGATTTAAAAGCTCTTCCCAATTGCTTCCTAATTTCTATGATCATGCAAAAATAAAATAGTAACTAAAGGTTTAGTTACTATTAAGTAGTAAAATAGTATTGATTTTATATTACCTATGCTATCGCTTTATTATTCTCGCTTAAAGCTGATAATGTTTGAGTCCATGTTTATACAGAGGTTGGCCGACCCTGGTGACATGCTTAAAGCCTCCCCCCTATTTCCCTCGTATTGTAGTAATATCCTTCACAAGCAAAACACATGTAGCCTCCACCCTATCTCCATGCTGTCTGAGCCCCCACGGCCGTAGTTCAAATGACAGACTCATTACTTCCAGAGCTCGAGCTGCTACAGAGGAAAAGCAATAGTACAAGTAGAAAAACTGCCAAAACAATAGGTATCCACCGTTTCACAGTGAATACCTAATAATACGGTAAGACCAGTTGGTTTAGGGATTTAGATTCGGCTTTCGTTCACCCCCCTACTCTGCTACTCTGCTCTGTACTCGGTGTCACACTGTGCTCAGTACGGAGGCGTTTTTGAATCCATGTGTTCATAATTGCTTCGACAAAAAGTAAAACCTGGGAGAAAACATCATTATTTCCCAAATTCTGAAGCTGTGCCCGCGTGTTGTATTTTTCGCTGGTCATTAAAACAAGACAAACATTTGATAAAGAAGACAAGAAGACAATCCGAAGCCTGCCTTGTTATTTCCCTTCAGTGCGGGGATGGGAGGTGGGGGGCTGGGGGGGGGGTTGGGGCTTTTATTTTGTAAAGACATTACACATACACGCACTGCAGTGTTGGCAGCATGCAGCGCCCACCAATCCTGTCAAGTGGAACACGGAAGTGCATGGTTTGCAGTTGTTTGCCATTTAACATTTAGATTAGGTCTATAAATCACCCTTTACACGCTGTTCCACCAACGGTGTGTGTATTTACGTTTCGCTTCTTTTCACCCCCCCCCCCCCCGCCACCCAAAACACTTCCTCCCACTCCGGCCCATGTGTGTGCAGAAGACCCCGCTCCTCCCTCTTTATTATGACCCCCCCCCCCCCCCCCCCCGACTCCCCCCCTCCGGGTCTGTGTCCACGCAGCCTCACCCCTTTCACCCTTCTCCCGCGGAGGGAGGGAGTGAGGGAGGGATAGAGAGAGAGGGACGGATAGGGAGAGAGAGAGAGAGAGAGAGAGAGAGCGCTGTTCTGTGGCCTTAAGGCACTTGACATTAGATAAGGCAGCTGGCACCGTTCGGCAAGGCGCCTGTGAAGTGATTTATTGCGGGCCGTGGGTTCACAGCGGAATACGTATACATTGGCAGCATTAATGCGCCGGGGCACACGTCTCCCGGGCTCAGCACACGGCGGGAATACAGAGTGACACCGCGGCAGCGGTGGAGGGTGCCTGTCTCTCTCTCACCCTCCCTCCTTTTGTTTACTCTCTCTCTGTGGCTCATCACTCTCTCGTTTCTTCTCTCTTTGCTTTGTCTCTCCGTCTCTCAGTTTTCTCTCACTTTGCCCTCAGCCCCTCTCTGGCTCACTTGCTCTCTCCCTCGCTGGCCCCTCTCAATCACTCGCTCTCGCTCTCTCTTTCCGTTTCGCTCACTTACAGTCTGTCCGCATCACTCTCCCTCCCCCTCTCCTTGTCTCTCTCTCAGAGTAATATTGGTCTTTGTGTAGTCGGACAGCCCTGTTCCTCTCGGACGGCCTTGTAACAGTGCTGCTGGTTGGTTTGGGGGGGGGTTGTGGTGGAGGGAGTATTGTGACTTCTGCTTGTCAACAGCCCCTCAGAGTTGTGCAGGCTGTCATCACTTCTATCCCACAGGGCACCAGATCGCACTTCGCTCCGAAGACCCGTGCCAGAGCAGGCCCTCGTGCGGTCTGTGTCTGCCTGCCTGCCTGCCTGCCTGCCCGTCTGCTGGCCTGCCTGATTTTCTGTCCATCTCTGTCCGTCTTACGCCCTGCTGCTGCATTGTATTGCCACTCAGCCTTCTCTGTCCTTCTCCCTCCCTCCCTCCCTCCCTCCCTCCCTCCCTCCCTCCCTCCCTCCTTCTCTCCATCCCTCTGCATCCCTGCAAGAGGACTGCTGTGAAAACGGAGCATTGATTGCATCAGTGCAGAGTCGGAGCGTAATGCATAATATTATTGCGCTCCTTGGTCCCCGCTCCCTCTTCTCCCCCCATTATAACCTCCCTCCCTCCACCCCCCATCCGAGGGGGAATTGTCACAGTGGAGCAAGCAGAGGTGCACAGGGAGGCAAGAGGTTTTTGGGGTTGGGAGGCTTGGGGAGAAAAATGAAAGAGAGAGAGAGAGTGAGAGAGAGAGAGTGAGAGAAAGTGAGCAAAGGAATAGAATAGAGCAGGCAGCCATGGGTCTCGCCTCAAATCCTGGACTGAGCCCTGGGCCTGTTAAGCTCTGCTCTGTTAGTTCCAGCAATGATTAGAGAGCTACAGCTGCTGTTCAATTATTAAAAAGCTTCTTCCCGGTGTGTATTTGTGTGTGTATGTGCGTGTGTGTGTGTGTGTGTGTGTGTGTCCTTGTGTATGTGTGTGTGTGTGTGTGTGTGTTTGTGTTTGTGTTTTTTCCTGTGTGTC
Organism: Gadus macrocephalus; assembly: GCF_031168955.1. Classification (NCBI taxonomy): domain Eukaryota; kingdom Metazoa; phylum Chordata; class Actinopteri; order Gadiformes; family Gadidae; genus Gadus; species Gadus macrocephalus. The sequence goes on along the minus strand of NC_082388.1, from coordinate 20,605,955 downwards.
CGTGTTTGAGGGCTTGTGTATGTACGGGTTTTTAATTTTGACTTCAGGCCAGCTAGCACTGAAAAACCGATTATCCACTGTCCTGGTGCTTTTGCGATGTGGAATTGTAGTTGGGAGAGGGTAATTGTTTATGCTGATGTTGCTGTTACCGTATGTTGATGAGGCAATGCAATGCAATGCTTCTCCTTCTCCACTTGATGTGTACACTGATGGGACACACCCAAATTTAGACGGCACATTAGAGTTGTTCATCTTAGTAACACTGCTGGATGTTGAGATGACGTAAATACATGCTGTTGGCATTGTAATTAATGTAAAAAGTACATGATACAAGGTGTTTGCTGACAAAGCTGCCATGGACCAGTATGGAAAAGATGGCGGCTTTCAGTGGCATCCAAAAAAATAGCACAAAGAACGTGTTACTAATTTCCTTGCGGAAAGGAATCGACAAGCATAAATTGGAAACCGCAGTCATAATCACTTTGGCTAGGGCAAGACACACAGTGTATTTTGAAGCCGCGCATATCTAGCGGGATCCAAATGGGGATCTATGGTTCAGCGCCAGACAGCTGTCACGGAGACGGGAGTACATTAGTATCTAGTTATAACTCCTGCTGTTTTCACCCCCATCCCGCTCCTCCCACCCACCGGCGCTCCCACCTCCATTCTAACACATCCATCAGGCAATCAAACCAGCTCCGTGTCCTGAGGCGCCAGCAGCAGACACCGAGAGTGAGCACGTTGGACGTGGTGGGAAGCGTTTTACAGTATAGACGAGGGGAAGCAGCGAAGACGGTGCAAACGGCTTCCACAGAGTCGAGCCTTCCTCGCCCGGCCTCGGGCTCTGTAGAAGCAACGTGATGATGTGGGGTAGGGGGCCCGTCATAACTCAGGCAGCCGGGCCCCAAGGAAGTAGTCAGGGCTTAAGCACCCCTCCCCAGGCCCTATTTTTGCAGTGACCACACCATGTGCTGGTGCTATGGCAATGCATGGGGAGGAGTGTCATGGCATGTCTTAAGATCACAATCTGGCAAGGCCTTCATCTGGATGTACGGCAGTAATTACAGGGTTATTGTTCCCCTACTGCCGCGCGTGAGTGTATGTGTGTGTGGTGTGTGCCGTCCCCCCTTCCCGATCATCTGAGGTCTTAACAATCCTCTTTAAAGGAGAGTAGGTCTAATTGGAACCAGCTGGGGAGAAGGCAGCGAGCAGCAGCTCTTTAAACGGAGTCTCGGGGAAAGGCGTCAATCGAATAGGAGTCAAGTGCAGATTCCTTTCGACAGCGAAGCCGAACAGTCCTCCTCACGCTTCAACCTTAATGAGTCACATTCATTTAGCGTCAGTGTCCAGATCCGGCCCCCTGACACGTATACAGTTTAATGCGAACAGATCAAGTGATGTGGAATGAGATGGTGAAGAAGACCTTCTGAATCTGAATCATAAAACAAGCTGGTGCTTATGTTGCATAAACGAATAGCCGTGAGTCACTCTCTCAGCCAATGCCCCCCGCTGTGTGAAACTCAACTCTCTCATCTCACTGTCAGCACATGCCATCACATTTTTATTTAAATGCTGACTAGTAGAACTACTCTGGACTTGGTGGTCAATCTCGTTAAATGTGGAGAGAGAGAGATGTGTGTGTGTATGCACACATACATATGCCTGTGTACTTGCGGGTGTGAGTGTGTGTGTGTGTGTGTGTGTGTGTGCGCATATGCTTCAGGGGTTGTAATTGGAGCTGTAACTAACTATCTGGACGTTGGCCAGTTGCGTAGCCCCTCCACTCTCCAGATTTCATTAGCAGAGTGGCGCCTTTTTGTAATCCGGCGAGCGACTTCGATCAAGGGGCGATCAAGTTGTTGTTATTTTCGGCCGTGCTTGCCAGAAGTCTCTCTTTAGACAGAGGTCCCCCCCCCCCTCCCCCCCCCCCCCCCCCCCCCCTTAACGCCTAGCACCGGCACTAGGCACCCCGCCCCTACCCGCCCATACCCCCCTGCAGCAGATCGCTGACGGCAGGGAAACGGTTTGGCAGCTGGTGTGACGTGCATCCCCAGTCCCCGCACAACGGCATATTAATCCCAGAAGAAAGGAAGGATTTATCCCCTTTATTCCGCCATCTCTTCCTCTGTCTCTCGCAGTGTTCGTCGCTACACCACACTGTGAAGACTGAGTGTTTAATAAGGCAGTGAAGCGGTCAAATACCCCGTCCAGAAGTGTCGCTGGACGAATTTGAGCATTACCTTGAATGGAATTTTCCAGAAATTCTACTTATTTTTCTTTCTAAAATATATTTTTTGAATAGTCTATGGTCGTTTAAAACCCTTTGTCTTTGTTTTTCAGAATCAAAAACGTGTTACATATGGTGAATAAACAATTCTTGCTGCAATTTGGCTAATTAGTTGGCTAGTTTACGGTCTTGCCTTGTCTGTGCATTGACCTGCTTTAACGTGTTATGGCAACGTGGTCAGTGCTTAGGTCCCACTGACAAACTGGCAATTTGTCATCTGAATAGTTAATCTGACAAACCCTCAAAATAGGCAATAGGAAACAGTTGGTTACCAAAAACACCCTGTTTATGTTTTTGTGTATTCCATAGCAGCAGAGATGCACCTGCGAGGATAATAACTATTTTATTCATGTATTCTGAAACTCTTTAAGTTTTGAACAGCACTGTTTATTGCAGCCTAGCTGATCTGAATCTCAGCATCGATATTTCAATGTCCAGTACAATTCACGTGAATACATAAATATACATCCTTAATGTTAGTGCTCCAAAACGGAGCTGCAAAGGTCAGTAAACTCTTGCGCTTACAGTGTTTTCCAGCATTGCTTTTTCTCTCACGAAGGGTAAACCGGGACAGAGCACTATATATATCTCCAACCACCTCCGACTGTAAGATTTTCTTCGCAGCACTGTTTCAAATGTTTCAGAAAAACCAGCACAACTAAAGACCAGTGCCATCTAACGAGGCTGCTGCTCGCGTCTGGTGTCATCAAAGCTCTGCCTTTCCCACTCTTCCCTTTGCTGAGCCAAAGTCATCCATGTGTCTGTCTCCGTGCCTCTCTCCCTGGGTCTCCTGGCCCTTGAATCCAATTCAGTTTGTTCCTGTTGCTGCTGCAGCGGCTGCTGCTGCTGCTACTGTAGTCCGTAGCCCGAAGAGACATCCGCTGCTAAGTGACATGGAACAAGTGTTTCATATTTGAACAGTCATATCGAGTGAGAGCACTTGAATGATTATGCTTTGCAGAGCTTAAGCCGAAGAGCCTAAGCTTGAGAAGGGAGGAAAAATATCCATTTCATAGACAGCGGAAAACAGAGTTTTTGGAGAGTTAAAAATGCATTATTGTACTGTTAATTGGAACACTAACATATGTATGTCCAATAACCATTAGTGTTAATTATAATAAAAAATATTATTATTATGAATCATGCTGTTACTAAAATTGTGTAGATGTACTAGATGTAAAGGGGGAAGAAAGAGGTATGTCTCTAAGAGAGTGTAGCAGTACGTCTATGCAGTTGCCAATAAATCGGTGTGCATTTGGTGTGAGCATGAAGGAGCACACACACACCTTTTTAAAGTTGACACTGTGAATGTCAAATCCTGCAAATCTGGAGGCTGAGGAGGCCGGCTTGTTCGATGTGTCTTTTGTCATATCCCACTCTTTCATCTCTGGCTGTCACGAGCAGCTTTTCAAGGGGAATTGGGGTTCTGGCAGGCAGATCTGTAAAATATAAACGGAGGCACCGCCACTGGAGCATGTTGGCATGCCTACGGTCTTCCGAACCTTCCAACGCTCACATCCTGTCACCGTCATAAATATCTCGTACGTCGCACTACACTTGAGAAAGTGCAGTCGAAATAAAGCACTTTTACTGCCGTTTTGTCGCCGGCGGCCAGGAGTGGCTTTCTTTATGCATTGACGCGCAAATCATTGCTTGTCGTTATGCTAATCATGCGCTAGTGAAGTGGAGATTAACAGAGTCGGCGTGTGCAGTGGTTTAAGAAAGACCTTGTTAAACAACCCATAATGGCTTCATACGTTACTCAATCAGTCGGCGGCAGACAAGCATGCCACGGTTACATGGAGAAGCTGTGGCAGAACTGATTGAATTTAAGTTGATCAAAAATATCTATTAGATGTTCCACATTAGACTTGGACAGGTATATAGATGTATACCATTTGTGGAAGCATTCACACACCATGAATGCATGCATTCATAGCATGGCTGGCCCCAGTAGGAGCGATATACCCCCTGGCCGTGGTAATGCAATGCTCTAGCCAATAGAGCTATACAGAGGACTGCAGAGGATTATAAACTTATTTAAAGGTGAATAAAATCGAGTTTTCCGGGCTTTCCGTATCGTGAAACAATCTCCTGGAGTGAATCCGGATTCTGTTCAGATCCAGATCACTGCTCTTCTGGCAGACTAATGGGAGTGTATATGGGTTAATACCCTCACACACCCTCTCCCCTAAGACTTCTCCAATGTAATGATGTGCTGGAGGACTGGTTCATTCTGTATCAAATTAGCCTTGCGGCCTGCCCTGGGATTGTAAAGAATTCTGCCACGAATGCCTTAGATTCACACTAGCAAGCTTTGTTGACTCAGCAAAATGGGTCTAACAATTACCGCCCCCGCCTGCAAACCGTGTGTTAAATACTAGGCCAAAAAAATTTCTGGAACATAACTTATAGCAACTACCCTTATCCAATCATGCAAGAGATAATATGCAACTTTTACGCCGTTTACAGCCTTAATGGGATAAGACACGCTGAGAGATTTTCTCCATATTTACATTCAGTGTCAATTGTGTTTTGCGAGTAGTTGCAGAGCATAACGCGATGCATATGTTCCCATAAATAACCGAAACTCACACGCTACCGAACGGGAGAGTCAAAACATCTTGTTCAGTAAAAAGTGCGGGCCCGAGGGAATTGCATTCATCTTCATTCCTGAGATATTCCTTGTAGGGGTTTAAGAAATACAGGCCAGGGACGACATCGTCAGCCCTACAGACGTTATACATCTCACCTCGACTTTCTGGCGGCACTGGCGCCATTACTGTCGAGCTGCAATCTTCCCACCTGCCCCCACTACTCAGAATCTCCATGAAAACTATCCATGCATGACAGGTAGCATAATTCATCTGCCTCCAAACCCATCGTCGCTAGGCTACATAAGATAACGCCTGGCGGATTTCTGCCTTTTTCCCAGCCGGTAGACCCACTTCCCCTTCCGTTACCTCCATGAATCTTTTTCGAGCAGTAATTAAAATAAATGCCCGCCGTCGGAAAATCCTTCTCCATCCTTGGCCGGGGGTTTACAAACGCACAGCGTGTAGATTACCGAAGCTTCAAAACGAGTGAGCGCGTGCAAATAAATAGCAGCAGCCTTCCCTTTTTTCTTTCTTTTTTAATGATGTGGCGTTTCCATGTGCTCTCACTGGGAAGCTGTCACCGGCCTGATCGATGCAGTGCTGTGGATGTGGACCCCAGGGGCCTCCCTGTAGAAGAGAGCCCGGAGCCCTTGCTCTGATTTAGATCAATGTCTCATTCGAAATTCTGATCACCTTTCATGATATTGAAGTTATATAAAAAGAAAAAATGGCTTTGTCCGATTTTTTTTCCTGCCTGAATATGCTTGAGACTGAAATACATATTTATTAGCAGATAAGTCGTTTAGAGTTTGAGGCTGAATACTAGATTAATGTATTTATTGTACATGTAGCATAGGCTAAGCAATGCTTCGGAAAAAACACACAAAAAAACTTGATGTGTTGGGCATTTTAGGTTAAAAGGGTACCTGTTTCGTTGAGATATATTAATCATCCTACTAGAATATAATTCCCTCACAAGCATCAAAGCAGAGCTGAATAATGCCTGTGAGATAAGCAAGGTTTACCTGGCTCCTCATGGTTCAATAGCACACCAGAAGGCTGGTCCACACTCCACAGTAGAAAGTGTAGCTTTAAGGATGGCCAGAAAATGGCGAAAGGTCTTTTCTGGAGAGGACTGTCACATTACACCCATAAGTTACGACTCATTTAACAGGCAATTGTTTGCCACCGCCTAATTGGACTGTGTTTGCGTTATTCTCGTAAGCGACTGAGCAGCGCGATCAAGTCCCTAATTGTGGACGACAACGGCACAATGGGAGAACGCAGAGGACGGACGCCGCAATCAGCGCGCTACAAATACTCCTGAACATGGCGGTGGCTCTTGTTGAGTCGCAGGGAAACAAAAGGCAATGTTCTCACGCTAATGTGTTGAGGTTAATTAAATCACCTCTTTGAATGCCCTTAGGTGTTAATCTGCCCTTAATTGAAAGGATTGTCGTCAATCAGAGGGAAAACGTGCCCCATGAGCTCTGAGTTACACAATCCCCTCCCTAATAGTGATTGGATTAAGCAAAGTAATTTAACCCTTTTTTTTTTTCACTTTTTTAGCCTCAGGGCGTCAAGGTAGAGGTCGTTTTGAAGCCCAGCCATCCATAAAGAAAATATATGGTTCCCGCACGGCAAGCCGCTTGTCTTTTCGAATGAGGAAAGACGCTCTTGACTCGCTCTCTTTCAGTCTATAATTGGTCTTAAGCGATTCACCGTTTGCTAGACATGGCCTCTGAGAGGGTAAGAATGTGGTGTGAGTGGCCGGGGGTAATTGTTATGGTAGCTGAAGGCAGCGGTTACATGACTGTGAGATAAAAGGGGGGAGAATGTGAGAGGGGAGAAGGAGAGTGAGCTGGCTGTTTGTTGCGGTGGCACATGACACTATTTGCTTTGTGGATGGATGCACCTCGAAAACGAAGAGGAGAAGCGGACCCACAGAAAAGAGACGCTGTTTGTTTCCCCAAGAGGCTCTGTTGTGTCTGTGTGTGTGTGTGGTGTATGTGGCAAAGATGGCGTCCATCGAGAACACAGAGAACCTGGCAGAAAGACGAGGGGGTGCGGGGGCTGGAGATGGACAAGGACAAGATAAGCCATAGGGATGGAGGCAGACTGGCAAACAAACAAACACACGGAGACAGAAAGGCCCATAAGCCTGACAGACTTTTTCCCAGACAATCAGTAGAACACTGGGATCATTTCAAGATGTTTCAGTATCAACAGAGATGTGGGTCTTCACCATGACACAAACTTTTTTCACTAAAACTGAAAAGTGGGAAGAGAGAATTGGTTTATTTCTTTCCTGCAATTGCTACAAAAGAGACGCAACTGCTCCACCTATGAACTCAAAGGTGTCCATTAGCTTTGACAATCATTAAATATAGGCTACTTCTGTAGGGCTTTGACTATCATTAAATATAGGCTACTTCTGTAGGGCTTGTATCGTGAACCTACGGACTTCAGTGGAGGTTTCATTCCGTCTGCGCACGGCACCTTCTCAACGATAATCAATGATCTTCCTCCCACTCAGGGTGAAAATGGTAGGTCTTAGCTCGTTTCCCCTCAGCCATGCCAACGTTTAGGAGTGCGTAACTTCCGTTGACGGCTTTCAACTGCTGTTGACAGCGCATGCGCTACCGCGCGTATATGTCCCGCGCAAATTGTATTTTATAAAAAAATTAATATATATATATATATATATATATTTTTTTTTTTTCTTCTTCACCCCTCGCGGTCGACTTGGGATCTGTCGGCGGTCTACTGGTAGACCGCGATCGACTGGTTGGGCACCCCTGGTGTACACAATACGTACACCAATGCTTGAAATATGTGCTGTGTGGGTGTGTGTTGGCGTGCATGTGAAAGTGTGTGTGAGTATTTATGTGCGTGTGGTCACCGTCAGCCCCAAGCAGCTGTGTGTGTGTGTGTGTGTGTGTGTGTGTGTGTGTGTGTGTGTGTGTGTGTGTGTGTGTGTGTGTGTGTGTGTGTGTGTGTGTGTGTGTGTGTGTGTGTGTGTGTGTGTGTGTGTGTGTGACTCTCTGCCCTGTCCTGCTGTGCCTACTGATTAAAAATTCAGATGTGTGACACGATTTGTTTTCATCACACATCTCACCTCCTCCCTCTGAGGGTCCCCCCCCCCCCCCCCCCCCCCCCCACTCAGTCTCCCACCTTGAGACCCTTAGAGACAAAGCTACACAACACAGCACATCAAGCACACTTACAGGCAACATAATTACAGCACTATAGAGGGGCTTTGTTAGGGGTGTTTGTTTTTCTACGGGGATGGTTAAAACAAAGGTCCGCTTTGGGGGTGGGGGGTCGGAGACCCCCGAGCCTACAACCTGCTGTTCACCACCGTGAGGGATCTTTTGGTGGTGCTATGTTCCACCATGGCTCTGTGGGTTGCTAATCCGCTCAGTGGTGGCTCAATTGGTAGAGCATATAGTATTACCACTGCCAGGGTTAGGCTTTTTGATTTCCACTGGGGCCACATGCTAAGAGTGTATTGTAAGACACTTTGGATAAAAGGAAAATGGATTGGGATTTCCTTTCCCCGCTATCTGTGCACACAATGGAGCGGCTGTGACAGCAGGAGGAGACAGGCCAGGGTAAGGGATGGCTGTGTGGGCGCATGTCTGTCTCCATCCAAAAACTCCACTCACCTGGAATTTCTCCAAGAATGTTTCAGTGGGACAAATACGCATGATAACTGGTTACATGCTGCCGATCAGTCGACACGTATATGTACTGCCTTGCAGGCTATATGTGCGTGTTACTTAAGATGTCAAAGTTTAATCTCCTTGAGTGCCCGAGATTTTTATATGGCGTTTTTTAAGAGAATAAATGCATGACTAAGTTTTCAATTCAAATACGGTCCAGAGAATAATTGATGCCCTGAACCATGCTCAGATGCATTTATTCGGAGGCGCTGGATGAATAATAATGACGTACAGAGAGGGCGGTATAAAGGCCACAGTGTTACATAAACACTTCATACTATAGGCGTTTCCCAAGAATGGGAGAATGCTATGAATGCGCAAACCCCATGGTTCTCATGGAAGGGATTTATTATTATGATAGGGAGCTGGAGGGAAATTAAAGGAAAAGGGAGAATGGTTTCCATAGTACATCCAGGATATTTTTTAGCACATTCTTTATTCGCTTCGATACTGTTCATACTGTTGAAGCAACTCCAGCCTTTTAAATGTCCAGGGGTCACAAGTGTTCGAGACTTGATTATTGTTTTTTTTTACTCTGCTTGCAGCAAAACCTAGGCAGTATTTCCCAGTATTTCTACGTCCCCCAACTCTCTCTTTCGCTCTCTCTTTCGCTCTCTCTCTCTTTCGCTCTCTCTCTCTTTCACTCTCTCTCTCTTTCACTCTCCCTCTCTTTCTCTCGTCCTCTCTCTCTCGCTCTGTCTCTCTCTCTCTCTCTTGTTCTCTCTCTCTCTCTTTCACTCTCCCTCTCTCTCTCGTCCTCTCTCTCTCGCTCTGTCTCTCTCTCTCTCTTGTTCTCTCTCTCTCTCTTTCACTCTCCCTCTCTCTACCTCTTGTTCTCTCTCTCGTTCTCTCTCTCTCACTCTCGCTCTGTCTCTCTCTTGTTCTCTCTCTCTTTCTTTCTCTCTCTCCTCTTGTTCTCTCGCTCTCTTGCTCTCTCTCTCTATTTCTCTCGATCCCTCTTGTTTTTCTCTGTTAAAAGCAAAGTCCCCCATGAAACACCCCCCCCTGCCCTTGAGTGCTCAGCCGATGAAATGTGGAACCTTCTCCCTGTGGGAGAAACACTGGCTGTTGCACCTCGAGTGTGAATTACACAGTCGGGCCGACAGAGCTGCTCCCGTGCGGCCCGTAAATCCCTCTCTGGCCCTCTGTTTGGGGAGCAGCACTCTCGCCACCGCAGCTGCTAACTTCACCTGTGGGCATGAGGCTTGACTTTCGCACACACCTGAAACTCTGCGGACGAATGTCCCTTTTGTTGCTTATGTTTCTAACCTTCGGCGTAGCAGCGCATCACGAATGTGAACAAACAAAGAAGAAGAAACAATACTTACGTATGAGAGAATGAGGATTCATATGCTACTGCCATTCGAGTTTGCTTACGATTGTTAACCCGGTCTAAATGTGGTCGGATCCACGGGTTGTCTCTCACTTCAGTTTCGAGATTTGTCCCTTTTTTTTAAGCTTAACGCGTAAAAACATATCACCGCTGTTGCACCGACTAGATGCGCTGGCCAGGGGGGACTAGTTTGTTTTCTTGCTTTCATTCCCTCTGTTGTGTCCAGCTCCTCGGCCCTGGCCCATTTCCCCCCTCACTTCATTGTGCCACCAGGCAGCATGGGAACCAGCCAGAGCTGTTCCACGGCGTTAACAGGGGCAACAGTCATCGTTGGGCTGCCCTAATCCCAGAGCAACCGTCAGCCTTTATGATAAGCACCTTTTCTTCAGTTGTGCGTTTGCTTTCTGCCTCATCAAAATGCCACCGCTTTATGCCTTACTACCGCTGAGTGCTGGAGTCCTTGTATATTTTACGAGCGGCGGCACGCTTCACAATGGGTTCTGATTTCTGGCTGTGTTACAATATAACAGGGATATTATTAACTTGATTTATGTAGCACCTTTTAGGAACATTGTTTGCTTGAGGGCCTTGACTGGCAGAGTATGCTAAAGTGCATTTGATTAAGCCGAGCATTCAAATGTTGAGGGGCCTTGGTGACAAAAGCGTGGCCACAAAGGTATGAATCCGGTGTTACGACCCCTCCCTTTCAGCAGCTGATTACTTCCTGCAGGAGTTGGCTGAAAGCGAGGGTCGTTAGGGCAAGTTGCTCACACCTGGCTAGGCCTCTACCCAAGGTGATATAAGCCAGCCTGGTCTCATTGTCTCTCTCTCTCTCTCCTAGGCTCCACGCTGCTACAGGTTGTTGGTTCTTGGTTCTTTTGATGGCTTCCTTTTACACTCAACAGCAACACACACATCTCAACTCATCCATGCACTACATTCACCACTGATGCCACTACTCTCCACACCTCATGCTATTGGTAAATATGATTGTTTAAGTGATAATAAAACCTTTCATTTATCACTTTCAACCTGACTTGTCTCCCCTCCTTGTCACATATGCTGAGCCAGTTTGTGACACCGGGAACACTGATTTAATTTCCGTGGCAGTAAGCATGACTTCATTAATATGAAGTTCAAGGTCCCTGGTCAAATGTCCCCCATCCAAAGGACCCATTCTCTTTAAGACATTCGTGAAGACATATTTCTTGGATTCAGGCCTTGGTTCAATTAGAGGAAGTTCTCTTCCATCCGTCTAGTACTTAAAACAGCAGGTAGGCCAGGTCCCCAGATATCAGGGAAAGTCTTGAATGCATTGCAATGAAAGGACACATTATTCCCAAGAATTATACGAGTGTAGAATGAAAATAAACGTGGGCCTAAAATAGAACTTTGCAGAACATGAAAAATACCAGCTGGGGACAGAACAGTAGTTGTTTATAAAGACACTGCATGTTCTTTCTCAAGTACATATGCCAATGGTGGTATTAGAAGGAACAACTTTCGAAATTGAATGGAATGGACTACGATAATCAAGTCGTTTGTTATTTTTCGGATGGCAGCGCACTGGCGCAGGTCACGGGACGTAGGAAAAATTGGCCTGAATTAACTCGCGATAAAATAAGGGTTTAAGGCTTGAGCTGTTAAACTGAAGTGTTAACTGAACAAAACGGGTACTGTTCTGCTCAGTCCAAAAAGTTTCCAGAGCACCAAGAATGGTTTCACTGTGAGTGGTGGTTCTCATAATGTTTTTTTTTATATCCAATATAATGACAGCCTAGGTATTGTACCACTGTGCTCAACGGCAGTTTATGCCTGATCCCATTTAAAGGTTGTACGGGTAACATTCAACAGTCACCTGAACTCCAGAACCCTGCTTTAGTTAGATATTAGTTGGTGCTTCAAAGCTTTATTGCAGCAGTAGATCAAATGGGTTGCAAACATACAATTGGATTGTTTTTTAAATACAGGGTTAGTGCAGATGATCACCAAGAAATAACTTCATTTCTACTGGTTTTCTGCCTTAAAGCAATGGACTTGTTTATATGTTTTCCTTCCCCCCTGGGAAACCAAACCTGGTGACAGTTTGCTAAAGCAAGACACATCCAATATAATCTGTGTTGTTCAACACTGCCATACCATTTTAGGTTCCCAGCACCTGTCAAAGCATCACATGAGAAACGTTATTCATCTCCAAACACAACTGAATATACAACCGCAATCTTGGCCGTGGTAAAAACATCAAAAAACAACACAACCGACAACTTCCCCCCCCCCCCCCTCCCTCACTCTGTTTTAATGGCTTCTCGTTTTGACAACAGCCACACCGCAGAGGTGTTTCGTATCGTTTGCTCTTCCTATGCAAAAATATTTCAAATGGCTGCCGTGTTGTGGGTCGCCGGTGACGACGGGTCAGCCTGTCATGATGAAAACAGCTGAGCGGTGCGGGGCCCCGGCTCCTGCTTCAGCCCGGCGGCCGGGGCCCCTGTGTGCATCTTATGAGACACACACAGGTCTTCTCTGCCTTGTGGGGACATTTTAATGGCTGCAAAAAAAACACATTCAACTCCTCCCTCATGTCACCTTCAAATAGACTCGGAGACGGAGATAGGGATGGAAATACAGGGAACAGTAAAGGAAACGGTGTGTGTGTGTGTGTGTGTGTGTGTGTGTGTGTGTGTGTGTGTATAACTGTGTGCATAATTCCTTCCCGTTTGTTATGCACATCTCTCTCTCTCTCTTTCTCTTTCTCTTTCTCTCTCTCTCTCTCTCTCTCTCTCTTTCTCTTTCTCTTTCTCTTTCTCTTTCTCTTTCTCTCTCTCTCTCTCTCTTGCATTCATGGCCTGTGAGTCTGAACGTGCGTCGGAATCCATCTACATGACTGTGTGCGTACGTATCCATACTTGTGATGGAGAACTATGGAGAAGGAGAAGGGAAAAACCGCGGCGGGGCCTGGATAGATTTTTATTCCCTCCCTGAGCCCCATCACCCCTGCCAGTCACAGCCGATCATTTCTTCTTCCTCCACATTCATCTTGGATACAGAGCACCAGGAGGAGCGTGGAGACATAAATAATGCACCTCCTACCGCTGTTGGAACACGGGCTGTGGAGGCCCTAACAATGTGCAGAGCCTGCTGCACGCTGTAGCACGCCACGGTGATGCATGGCTCCCGCGTTCATCCAGCTTGTTTATGGTGCGGCTATTACATGTACCCTACACACACATGCTGACACACACACACACACACACACACACACACATGTACGTACGCACACTCAGACTAAAACACATGCCCGTGCACACATGCTTACCTACACAAACAGTCACACTGACATACACACACACACACACTCACACTCACACTCGCACACACAGGTGCGCATGGATACCCTCTCTTGTGCTGCCCGGGTCTCAGCGCTTGGTAAAAGGGGTCAAAGCGGCTGTGGAAGAGTATTGCAAGGCCTGCGGCGTGGGCCATAGGGGTTTGTAAGGATAATGTCGAGAGGCAGGTGCGGGGAATTAAGGAGGCCTTTTTAGCCCGAGTCGGAAATCCGGGTCAAGTTCGCGGATCTGGCAGAATACATGACATGACTGCGTTTGTCTTTTTGTTTGTATCTATTGTAGTCAGTGTCGACCATTCTCCACTTGAACTACGCTGACTCCTAGCTTCAGCCTTTTGTGTGTCTATGTATAGGTCTATGTATAGGTTAAGCTATACCGTGAGTGGGAGAGGAAGTAAGGCACTCCTGTGTGTGCGTGCGGCGTACGTTCCCTACACACAAAAGCTGAATGGCCCAATACAGCAGCAATCATATTATGGATGAAGAAAGGCTCTTGGACTTCTTCTGATGTGGTTTGGACAACAATGGCTGTCTGCACCAATCTGTCGTTTTCTAGGGAGCGGGAGAAGAATGCCGTCGCTCTGGCTTGTGTCTTTCAGGAAGTCTGCGAAAATACCACAAAATAAAGAGTGTGGAAATTCACCAGCCGTGTCAATGAAATGACAGAGCGGTGTCCTTTTCCACCGTTTGCCTCTTCCGACGGAACTGGAGCTGCGAGCAGTGGCTGGCAGACAGACGTGGTGTTGCAGAGAGTGTTTGTGTTTACCTTGGCAGACAGCTCTCTGCTGGAGGCACGAGCAGACTCTGAGCGACTGGAACGGTGTGCTCGCACCGGTCTCCATTCATCTTCATCAGCCATTGAACCGAGGTAATGAGACGCGAAGAAGACAGCCACGCTCGTTAATGGAATTAAAGGGAGGGAACGCCGGATGGACAAATTCACATTTAATAACTTCCAGGAGGCGCCTGGCAGAATGCGGGGCAAACGGGGACGTCGCTGTGTCGATCGTGCTGTAGGGAACTGCGAATTTTATTACATTTATCAACAGGCGGAAATCGGAAAAGCCGGACAACATGTAAAGACACAATCAGCCTCATAGCTTAGTGGCATTTAGAGCCACTAGGTTCAAGTATTTTCTGATAAAAGAGTTAATGAGTGCTGGTCAATGTAGGCAAATGTGGGAGGCATGTTATATAATTGGCTTGTGGAAAAGTGACACAACGTGTTAGCCATTCCATGGCAAGTCCTTTGCGAGCTTTAGTTTAAGAGTGGGAGGTGTGGTGTGATGACGTTTAATTGGTCGACTCTGGCGGCGTTTCAACCAGAAATATCAAAACGTGGTTCTCCACCCACTTATATGCAGTCGGCAGCGTTCTAACCACCCATTGGCCAACGTGCTGGGCCACTTTTGCACGACGGAATAAAATCGCATTACAACCAACATTTTCCTACACTGACCCCATGTTCATTCACCCTTCTACTTCCATCAAAAGGCCCACTTTCCGATAGTTCCAGTGTCAGTGTGCGCTCCAAACCAACACAACACTCAGTTACTGCTCAGAGAATGAAGTCCCATCTTTCCGGTTCAAGTTGTTTGTCGTTTTGTTGCTGTTGTTGAGCAGGCCCCGGCTGGATGCAAATTGCTCTTGTTTCCAAGACAAACACAGGTAATGAGCGCCATCCCGCCGTAAGCAGGGGCTGCTTGTCTGCGTCGCCGCCACCGCCACCCACTCCCTTTTTGTTAGCGCTTCCGCCGCGTTCAGATTGGTTCATCAGCCGCGATGTGTGCTGGTTAATTCAGCCTTAAGACATTCATCACGCTGCAGCTACAGCGCCGGGGACATTATCACAGATGAAACAGCTGGCGGGGACATCTCTCTCTCTCTCTCTCTCTCTCTCTCTCTCTCTCTCTCTCTCTCTCTCTCTCTCTCTGTCTCTGTCTCTGTCTCTGTCTCTCTCTCTCTCTCTGCCTCTCTCGCTCTCTCGCGCGCTCTACCTCCCCCCATGCTCTCTCTGATTTATTTTCCAGTTCCCTTCCTCGCCCAAGTAAAAATCTGTG
Source organism: Gadus macrocephalus (assembly GCF_031168955.1). NCBI lineage: Eukaryota > Metazoa > Chordata > Actinopteri > Gadiformes > Gadidae > Gadus > Gadus macrocephalus. The sequence continues at coordinate 20,590,610 of NC_082388.1, read as the reverse complement.
ATGCATTGTTCGTCTTGCCGCCTCAATGATTGATTCCTCCCTCTGTTAGGTTTTCTATTTGTCTGTCAGCCAGACGCGGCGTTCCAGCTCTCCCATACGCACATTTGTTGAATCCCCCCCCCTGTGTGTCTTTCTCTCTCTCTCTTTCTCTCTCTTTCCCTCTCTATTTCTCCCTTTAGCTCTAGGTCACTCTCTCTTTCTCTCTCATGGGGCTATTTGACTTGGGGCAGGAAGCGGGCTTCTTGGAAGTACAATGTCATCTAATTCTTAGGAACCGGGGAATATAATTGTCCATAAGACTTTATCCTGCAGGATTATTTCTATATGCTAATGCTAATGTTGCTGCATGGAGATACATTACTAAAGTGTGAAAGGCCTCCATCTTTTGCAATGCTTTGTGTCGAAACGACACAGATTTGAGCAAATATTTGCTTAAAAATGTAATCTCTAAGATATCTCTATTTACTAATTGTTTAGAATTCAATACCAGTCGCACACCTTTCATACAAAGTCTAAACACAACCTTTAACTGAGGACAGTTCAGTGCAGCCCACTCATTTGCTGGTCTCCAAAAACCTCTTTAACACTCAATGGGAACTGACAGGCAGTTCTCAAACCGGGAGAAGCACTCTTAAATTGCTAATGACTAGGACTCCTGCACTTTGACTAGAGTGTATTCAGTTCAAATCTGATTAGGGATGAGGAACCTTTACTCCATTTAGGTAACCAGGGCCATTTTATAGAGGGGAAAAACTCTAAAATTGATTGGAACATGTTTTGTGCTACGAAAACAAGCTATAGAGCTAGTGCATCAGAATGCACCATGGAATTTTGTTATCAAAACTCCTAATACACCTCTTGAAAAGACTGGTAGGATAGAATTGTAGTACTGTTCAACCCTGATTTAATGTAAATATACTGTAACCTATGCTAATGTCGCTGTTTTGCTTGAGAAACGCCGTGGCAGTTGTAAACACAATAATGTCTTCCCATAAAGTCAAATTCCTTCACCATTAATTCGTAAATATTGACAAAAAAACATTTCTACCAACACAATAACTATCATTCCAATGCTCCTTGTGAAAAGCCAGGGTCGCATTTCCCAAAATGCTACCATTTAGTCGTTTACCTTTGCATACACACATAGCACCACACAACCACACACCACAGTTTAATACACTCCATTTATTTACAACATGCTAGACAATTCAGACTTATTGGCGCTTTTCCACTGCATGGTACCAGCTCGACTCGATAGATTTGTTTGTCAACTACCCTTCTTCCTGTCCGTCCGGCAAACTGGTCCATGGGGAACGCGTGCCGCATGGGAACCAGGGCTGTATTTTCTGTTCCGGGACAGTTCATTTGGTTTGCTAATGGCGGGGGTGGTGAAGTAGCGTCTGTACTTCTGAGTGTCGTTATGGTTGGTGTGATTTATTTATCAAAGATTGTGTGTGTGTGTGTGTGTGTGTGTGTGTGTATATATTCGTATGCATCGTTTGATGAACATATAGTGTTGGGGCTATTGTTCAGTGGTGTTTGATTGATCATGTTATATTGATGTGTCACCTATCCCAGTGGTTTCTCCCAATCGGCCCTGATTGGTAGGCCTATTTAATGGGGAGACATGGTGAGGGAAAAAGGTCGGGCTTTTGATATGCAACAGCTTACCGAGAGGCTGTATTCTTTCGTGTGACTTTTTGTACTTTTTTGCACTGTAAATAAACCGGCACCATTTTTGCAACTCTCTGAGCCGACTCCTGCTTTTGACCAACTGACTCCTTGGTTACGTCCCGTCCCGCATGTGAGTTGGGGGTTCAGTACCTCTTTCTCACACTCCTACACTTCCAAAATGGAGACGGTCATTGTGATGTGACGTCCCGATGTTCAAGCCATATATACTGTGAGATGGCAACTCCATCTCCCCTCTTTCCTTCCTCCTCTTTTCTTGCCTTCTTCTTCACCCTATCTCTGCTTCCTAGGGTCCATGGTATCCCTGGGCTGTTCCAAAGCCTCCGAGGTGCTTTTCAGGATTTCAAAGACTTGTGTATGTCTTTTCGTCAGAGAAATGTTTGTGTGTGAGTGCGTGTGTGTATGCGTGGGTTTAAACATTGGAAGTTAGGCCTGGCTCACAAAAGATTTCGGTCCCTAAGTCATATATTTCTCCAGAATACTGCACTATGGGTGTCTACACACACACACACACACACACACACACACTCCAAATGCAGACATATTAGGAATTTTTCTGTGCAAGGTATGGAAAATGTTCTGAGTTAATAGGGCATGTATATATAATACAATGATTTATTGGTCTAAATGTTTAAGATGTGAATGCAGTGGTTGGTGGGACCCCAACTGATCCATAACAGTAACTACATGTATGGGTAAGAAAAATTATTATAACGTTAAGAATCGCTGATTCACTTGCATTTTGTTGGAATTAAGTGTCTTTTTCTAGTTTCTACCTTCCAAACTGCAACTCATCTGCCTTCCAAAATGCATTTCATTGATCTGTAACTCTAGCTACTTTTAAATCGAATTGCACCGATTTCTCAAACACTAAGTACCGTTGTTGTATCTTATCGCAGCCCATGTATCAAACCGTGCTTTAAAGGAGAGACGCACATCCTTATGAGTGAAGCTAGGGAAAAGACTAGACCGTGTGTGTTCGTATTAACATGCGTGTCCTTTGTGTACGTATCGGCGCATTCAAGTGCATGTGTGTGCATCTGTTGTGTCGCCACCTACCAGCGTGCGTTCTGTTTGCTAGGACACCGAGCAAGCGGGGACTGTGATTTGTCCTTACACGTCCTACTCTGGGGAGAAAACAAGCAAAGACTGGCAGGGACTCGACTTCCAACTCCTCCGTGTGTACCGGGCCCCCTTCGTCACATTGAGTTCCCTCTGTTCTCGCACCGTGCTGTCATGTACATCCATCTACACACCAGGCTGGTCTGTGTGCTGTGTCTGCACTCTGCAGTAATGCCCCCCCCCTCTCCCCCAGAAGCTTCTGGTGTGTGTGTGTGTGTGTGTGTGGGTAGATGTTTTGGTATGGTGTGGGCTGTGTGTCTGTTGTTTGTTTTAGTAGATGGTTGAGTTCAGTTTTATCAGTTATTCAGCCATGTTGGCCAGTTGAGTAACATCATGATTTTAGAACAATGCACATGACACTTTACTTGAGGACAGAAAAACAACAAGTAATGCTATACGCCACGGTTTAAGATTGCAACAATCAATTCTATATTGTGATGAAATGTTATGCAGATAAATAGATCAAATCTTGCTAAAGGCTAAATAAAAGACACGCATACATGTTTACCCAAAAGTGGCATAAAAACAAAATGCAATACCTGAGACCAAGCAACGGTAAACACAACACGGATTACATTTGAAATCCCTCGGGATGCAACGGACAAAGGAGGGGGTTTGGTTGCACGCACTTTCTTTCTGTCTTTTCAATTATATGAATCAGTGGAGAGAAAGACCTTGAATTAAACGCTTTAAACACTTGATGAATCCTGAGCCAGCGTCCCGTGAAGGTTGAAGGTGATCAAAACATCCGACTAATCCACCGCAAAAGTGGTTGCCAGCGCTTACCCAATGGAGGCAAGCCGGGGAACCTGGGCATTAGGTATGAAACCCTGTTTCAACAGGGTTACATCATATATCCAATATAGAAACCAATATCAAATTATACATTTAGTCCTGGTGGAAGCCCGCTTCTCTCCCGGAAAAACATGTTTGTTACGTCATAATCCTCCCAACTAATGAGAAATGTGAAAGTTTCGTTGTTAAAGGACGTCCTATTTTCTGCCAGCGGTCACAGTACTTAGTAGTCCGTACGCTGCAACCCCATGTAGGCAGGCCCGCTCGCTAGGAGACTCTCAGGTCGCATCATGAAAGATTGTTTGGCTTGAAAGACGCTCGAGACTCTCTGGCTGAAAATAGCTGAAGGCCCCATCAAGGAAGCAACAAAGCAATAAGGTAGTGGAAGGAAAAACAACTACCAAGAGCAACTGTCTTTTTAATCTATTCTGGAAGATTGAGCAAAAGAAATAAAAACCGCTGGATATGAAAAGATGCTCTGGTCTAGTGCATGAAGGATGTAGGAAACCTGCTGTAGTGCCAGGGTTTACTGGTTACAGTCCAGTCACTAGACGCTTGGATGTGTGAATGTATTTTTTACATACGGCTTTGGGATCGAAGCGTTCTTAATGTGTGTTACGTTACAACTATGTTGAACTAGCCACTGATTTATCATGTCAATAAGGGTTCCCATTTGCTGCCAAGTGTTTGATTCGTTGTATTTGTGTCATTGGAGTGTAAAACACTCTCACGAAACACACCCTCATTTGAATAGTTATTCCTCATGGAAACAGTTTATTGCTATCGCAAAGGCCTTTATGGGACCACATTCAGAAGAATCAGTCCTCCCTAACCTATACCTGCTAATGGGATTTAGAAGAAGTGCCATTAAGCTCTGTGGGACAGGGAGGAAAGCATTGACAAGAATAATTGGGATCCTCTCCTGGCAATGGCTAAGAGCGCAATCAATAAATGCCGGAGGAGCCACCATTGTATCATAGCGCATTAACAATGAGTTTAGTGAGCCTTTCTGGCCTTGCCTCTCTGGGATCGTGTAGCTATTTGTTCCACGTTGTCTTCTGCCACGGTCTAAATCTTGTCTCCCTTTTTTCCCCCTTGTTTCCTTAAGAGCACGTCTTATTTCTTTTTCCCCCTTTTTTCGAATCGCACCAGGTCCTCCAAGCAGCAAACGTTCCCTGAAGCACAAAAAAAGTACGGCTGCTACTGTAATGTTCTCTCTTAATTCCCTGCTCCTCCAGCACGGCCCTTTTTTTTTCCATCTCCTTTAATCTCTTTTCTTTTCTCCGTCTACTTCACAACCACACAATCACTCGGCCGCTGTGTGCCGCACCAGGCACTATCTGTGTCTTATCTATCTGAAGGGGGGGGGGGGGGGGGGGGGGGGAGGGGGGGGGTGTGCGGCGGCGGCGGCGGCGGCGGTGATGGCGGCGCTAGCTGACAGTTGGCCTAGATTTCAGCGAGACGGGGCGTCAACAGTCCTCCCAGCCAGCGCTCCGACGCTGACGGCTGATGTATGGCTGGGAGAGAGCAGCCCTGACAAGCCATTAGTCCTGCTCACACACAGAGAGCCAAGTTCATCAGCAACACAACACCGCTGTGTGTGGATGATGGGGTGGTTGGGTGGGGGAGGGGGGGGGGGTCTGTAACTGTAGATGCCAGGAGTGGGGGGAGTGGGCGGGGGGGGCATTATCTTGGCTCTGCAACGTGGCCTATCCCCTTCCCTGCCCTGTGCCGTCAGGTGTAATCGCCTGGGGATGGGATGGGGGGGGGGGGGGGTTGCGGGTAGGAGGTTGGGGATGTGGGGGGGTCAGGGGGATGGAACAGGTGTAGGGATGGGTGGGCTTGTCAATGCTGTCATACAACACTCGTGCTCTGCAGCGATTCCTTCGCTAGAATGCCTCCAGCACCACCTTTATTTATCATGACGTAAAGCTGACCATTGTGAACTCAGACTAGGTTCAGACGATTAAATAAAATCAACAATTGATTTAGTGAAAAGTGGCCAGCAGCTGATATGCACGGCGTATAGTGAGCAGGACTAATAAAGGCCTTTGAGATGGCAATAAACTGTTTCCATGATGAATAACTATTCAAATGAGGGTGGGTTACCTTTATTTGCAAGCATTTTAAGATTTATGGTAAAGAGTTTGTAGAATAGATCACATCCTGCCTTGATCTTCACACAATAATTTCATCTGAAAGCTAACCTGGCAAGTGTAGTTCAACAGCTCTTAGGCTATATCACAGAATCTTGGGCTATGTTAAGCTTTTTCGCTGTAGGATTCAGTGGGCATTGATGTTCGTCAGACCATTGATCAAGGTAGGGTTTGAGAAGGAAAAGAATAGGATATGAATAACAATAAACTAAATAAGCAACTTATTTTCTAAACATTTAATTTCCGAATTGGGGTAGGTTATCAAACAGTACCCTATTAACTCAAGTTTAACTTCTTGTCATCTATGGTAAATGTTGCCTCGGTCAACTCAACAGTGATGTTGTGATCATTTGAGAACGGTGGTGTGAGTTAGAGCGGAGAGTCTTAGAGGCGAAGGGAATGATTAATGCAACGTTTGCCTAAAGTATTGCAATAAAGGGGCATTCGTGGCGATACAGTGATTTGCAACTAAAAAAACATTGACGGAGGAGGGAAAAGTGTGTGTGTGTGTGTGTGTGTGTGTGTGTGTGTGTGTGTGTGTGTGTGTGTGTGTGTGTGTGTGTGTGTGTGTGTGTGTGTGTGTGTGTGTGTGTGTGTGTGTGTGTGTGTGTGTGGGGGATGGATGGTGGCCCCCCTGCCCCCCCTAGTTCTGCCGCCCCTGGGTGGAAGTTGTTGATGTGCAGCTTCTTATCGTTTCCCAGAGACGCTGCTTCCCAGCAGAGGAGAGTCATCGGGCGGCCCCACACGATATTTGCCGTAGAGTCATAAAACTCTGTATTTCCGGCCTGCGTATCGCGGTCTCGCGATGTGCAGTTTTTTTTTATGATTTTCTTTTACTAGCGGTTCTTACGAGCCGTAAAAGCTGCCATTTCCTCGGCGCTGTTCAGCTCCCTCTTATTCCCGAGAGCACACTCCCATGAACATTAGTACTTGGAGCTAAATCAGGCAGCCAGCCATGCACACTGCAGCCGCACCCACCGGCACTCTCAGCCGGCGTGCACAGCGCTGCTAAGCCAGCCCTGCAGTGCATGTATCCACACAGAGACTCAATGCAAACGCACAATCGTGCACGCATGTGCGCACATGCACACACCCATACATACACCAGCGATGGCACTCTTGTGGTTTTTGAAAGACAAGAGGAATCAAGACAATATGGGGGACGTCCTGATGTGTTCAAAATATGAAACATTGGACAGAAATCTCTCTCCCTCCCTCTCACTCTCTCTCTCTTTTGTTTTTTTCTCGGTCTAATCTATCTGCCAGTCATGCAGAGATTATGTTTCCCTTGGAGGAAAACATGAAGCTGTGGCAGAGAATTTCAAACCGTTTTTGGGGAACACGGTTTTCTAAGACGTTCCATTCAGGAACGTCTTATTTCGTTCCATTCAGACTGCGTTCCCCCTCCACCAGCACGTAATGGATCAATCAGCGGTCCATTTGCTCTTTAGTGCAAGGATGATGGCAATGCTTTGCATGATGTGCACATCTGGAAGAAAATGAAGCGTGTGTGTGTGTGCGTGTGCGTGTGCGCGTGCGTGCGTGCGTGCGTGTGCGTGCTTGTTTTGTGGTTTGGTTCTGCTTCGGGGAGGGACTTGGTGACACACAAATGGTGTAATAAAATGTAAGATAAATACACAAAGTGTGGTAGAGTCTGGGTGGTTTGATGTTTGAGTGAAAAAATCAATGCCTTTGGTTATGGCTGTGACACTGTAAGTTATATTAAGCCTCTTAAAACTAAATGGTCTCTGTGAAGGGAAGCATCATTTAAAGCATCGACCGGAACAAGTTCCATCTCTCTCTCTCTCTCTCTCCCTTCTTCACTCTCTTTCTCGTTCTCTCTATAAAACAGGAGGCTGAGTCATCGATTCGTCTGACTCATTTCTAGACAGTGTGGAATATGTGCCATGCAACAAAAAAACAAAGGCAGTATATTTAAACTGTGTGTGTGGCCCTGCGGGAAGTCATTGAATGCCATAAAATACCTATCTGCACGAACTTTGTACATTTTGCTTATTGTTCATTTTAAGTATTCCTAAGGAGGCTTGACACTGACGCAAGGATTGTTTTTCTTGCTGTTGCTGATCTCAGTGTGTGTGCTAGCAGCACTCCGCAATGACACGCTGGCTGGTAATTATTATTAAAGCAAGCAAAGGAGGAATTATATAAAGATACTGCGTTACTTTGCTGAGCTTCCAAGTTTTTCATTCTAAACAAAGGATTGGAATGAATGAAGTACAGAGGGTAAGGGTTGCTTAGTGTTTATAATTTTGGGATATTTCTTTATTGAAGGCATTCCTATGCCTTCGAGCGATTTCAGTTCAATTTATTTTACCGCACGTTCGAGGACAGGGAGTCAGTATGGTGGTGAGGGTCATGCATGGGCATAATGCTAAATGGTACTGGGCTTGTTCCCCATGTCCACAAAGGGAGGGAGGGGGGGGGAGCAGGGGGTGTCCCATGTCCAATGCCTACAGTCTACCCATGGTCAGGGAGCCCAACCCCCATAACTCCTCCTTTATGACAGGTACCTGAATTCACTATAAGCTGCTTTTGCTGTGGATTAAAGCGTCTGCTTACAAACTAAACAGTCAAGCATGGCTCTCCTCTGAGTATATGAGAAAGAAACTCGAGACCAGATCGTCCAATTCTCTTGAAAAACCCTGTAGCTTGACTCCCTCAAACAGAGATGCAGAAAGACAGACGAACAGACAGACGGCCTCTCACCTTTCACTGAAAGCACTAAAACACTTCTTCCTACAGTTTCCAACGGCACGCCATTTGGTGATGCCAATCGGAGCGAGCACTTAAGACGTCAATGCGGCAAAAGAAAGGGGACGTTTGAGGGGGGCCTGTCGATACGCCGCGCGCTTGCTACGTGCTTCCGCGACCCGTAATAATTGCGTTGTGTCAGAATTGGATGCCGCGTTACAGAGAGTGTTGTCCCCAGGGAGCGGGAGACAATGGCTGCCAGCGAGATCATAATTAGACAGATTGTTAACCCACATTAGGATGTGCTTACCTAAGCAGCGCCCGGATGATTCATTTGTGTTGACATACCCTGTTGTGCCTTGAGTGCGCTTCTGTGTGTGCATGAGTGTCTGTCTGACATTTTGAATTCATGAGGCAAATTTTTCTTCTGGTAAGAAACACGTTTTTTTTTTATTTTGTTCCTCAGGGGACCATTTAGAACGTAGTCCTACATATTTACCATTTTACACCTGGCTTGGTTTGGGAGCTAATGCAAACAAACCGGATACAATTATGCATTAAATTATCATTAAAAATGATCAATGTTTCCGACAGACTGGTCTCAAGCTCTTCTCCGTGTTGATTGTGGATTATAACTTGGGTCTCATCGTGTGAAAACAAGGCTAATATTGACACAAACTCAAGGCTAATTGGGCTTATATGTAATTTCAAACGTTTTTAGTCACATCCTTGAGAGTGTTGTAGTCACAGTAGCCAATGCCTTGCTTTTGGTTCCAAAGCTTTTTGCGTTCTGGCTAGCTCTCCGACGGTTATCCTGACCCAATAGGCACATTCCCAGAACAGAGACATTAGAAAAATCGTTTCTCATTTGTTTTGAATAATAATAAAAAAAAGGAAAAAGCCCTCAGTGCTGAGCACTCAATATCTATTTTCAGTAATTTTACACAAGGAAAGCAATACGCACAGCTAATGTCCAATAATTATTTTCTTTCCAAGTCGTCAATATAAAACCCAGCCGAGCGAAAACGATGACTATCCTAATTGGCTGCTATCATTTACTGTTCACAGTGTGCAGGGAGGATGTACTTTAATGCCTTGCGTTTAAGGAAATGAATCATTTCAGATGTACACCGAATTCAATGCTCTTCGGAGGGAGCTTATCCACACAATATTCCTCCCTTATCTCTTTAATTATATTTATATAGTTTTTAATTCTTTTTTATTATTATTATTAACGATACAGAGCTAGCCTCTTAACCTCTGAAGTGCTTATTTTGAAGCTCATAAAACATGTATATTATAATTGTATTTATCTAGCCATCTGTAAAAAAAAAATGTAAGCGATTTGCGTGCCACATCATACAACACCCTCTAAGAACAGACAAACAAAATTAAAATATCGTTTTTGATTGCCTCTAAAGGGCAAAGGGAAAAAAAGCCTTACTCCTGAAGGAAGAGACCTTGAGAAGGATCGCAGAAAGAAGGATTCCATCGTTCCAGAGAATGTTAAATAATTCATCAGTTGTGTGTTGCGCTAGATGTGTTTAATTGGTACACTGGTGTTGTCAAGTTGTCCTGGAGGGGGAGGGTTCAGTAACTTAGGTTTAGTACAAATGTTGTTGCTGTTAAAGATGTTCATTGGGGGAGGGGGGATTGTTGGGGATTGTTGTCATTTAATCCCATGACACTGCACTCTAAACTGTATTTACTCGTAATAAAGCGGTTGTATTGTAGCTGGAGGATAGGGCTTGTGCGTCTGGACTTCACCCAGCAGTTTTATCTTCACCTAGTGATTTATCGTTATGGGGTTACGTTGTTGTGTTTGGAGCTGTCTCATGCAAGGCATGGCAAAGTAAAGTTTTAATAAGCCTGGGTTACGGTGTATTTCTGTTGATTATAATTGTACAATTTAACATCCTCTTGAGTCCTCTCAAAATGGCAGCATGGCACCAACAAAAAATCCCATGATGCATTTTGATGTACAAGCCAATTAATGGTACATCACCAGTAAACTCATTGAACTTTGAGTTGTGGCTGTATCGAAGTTGGTTGTTGGTGTGAATATTATCGGGCACTTTTAAATGCTATATTTATATATTTATCTATGGCACAGTCATACCACAGTTACGGTTGCATAACAAACACAGCATTTATTGTTTTCGTCTGCTCATTGTGTACGATTATGTGGCAAGCGTGTTCCTCCCAGCTTCGCATGCTGAGGTCATTCTCTATGGGGCACCCTCACATTTGGACTGCTGAATCGTAGTTTTAGTTGTAGAAGCAAAGGTAACAGACTAAAGGTCTAAAATGGTGTTAATAAGATCTGCATCATTAATGCATTAATATTTTTTTGGGGGGTATTTAACGGCTTAATTGTGTTTACATTGTGAACCATTTTAATAAGAGATTTAGGCTAGACTACATTCTTCCCTGCTGGTTTAGTCTTTTCACAAGGAGTTTATTAGAGGTAAAGCGAAGCTACCTAATTAATTACCACAGATGGTCTCAAAACTCAATTATCATTGCTAATTAAAGTTTTTAATAGAAAGTCTTTTTTTACATTACAAAGCCACTTTTAAAGGTGAAGAATTGCTTTTCTTCCATCATCTCACAGCCGGTATTAAACCCATTTCATGCATAATAAGAAAATACTAAGTGGAAAAATGTGAGGGTTTTCACGAGAGTTATACATTCGGGCAAGAGGGACAGTAAAAGGCTGTTCGGATGTGTGTGTGTGTGTGTGTGTGTGTGTGTGTATGTAATGAGCGCACGTGTCTGTATGTATGGGTGTCTGTGTGAGCAGGCAGCATCTCCTCGCATTCAGTTGTCACTCCAATGTCTTATCTGGCCTCACTCTACTCCATTTTGTGAATTGAGTTCTATTTTCCCCCTCACGGGTATCTGTAAGACGCATTGAGCTCATCCAGTTTACAGTGGGGATCCAGAGAGAGAGAGGGAGCGAGAGACTCTTGCATTTAACATAGGTCATTACCGAGCCTTGGCTAGTTCAGTCAGAGCCCTCTGCAGTGTCAGCTCAGCACTGCAGTGGAAGCTTGGATTAAAAAGCAGGACGAAAGCATAGCGGCTGCAAATGTCTGCCTCTCTGTCCCCCCCCCCCCCCCCCCCATCCTCCCCATCCCCCCCATCCCCCAGCCCTCCGTTCCGCAGTTTAGGAAGATGCAAACCTTGTGCAGGCGGTTGTAGGTGGGGCTCTCTCTAAGTGCTGTGTATTTAACGGACCTCACTTGAGTCCCTGCCATGGCTCCACTCTCAACCCACCTCCACCGCTCCTCAGTGCAGAGAGAACCGCCTTATGGACATGCATGTGGATGAAGGTAGAGAGGGCATTTATATTCCCTGCTGGTGCAAGCACCAGTAAGGTCATCGGGGTTCCAGAGTCCTGCTTTGTGACAGCTGAACCTCCTGGGGAAATGACAAAGAGCCTGGGCCGGAAAGCAGAAACTGCAGGTGGACCTAGTTAACTGATACGTTACGGAGATCTCTACCCAAGAGGAGCTAATTGGCGCGGGCGGATGCAGCTTTTAGAAGTGTATTTCGACAATGGCTAGTCTAGACGGTGTTGATTTTAAACCTTTACAGAGACTTTTCGAGTTTAATGCTGCTTGCCGAAAAATTGAGTCACCCCATTCTGCCCGGATTTGAGGTTGTCTGCCATCAGACTAAAAGTATCAATTTAAAACCTGAGTTGTTATTCGAGGAGTGGATAGGACAAGAATGAGTCAATAGTATACCATCACATATCCGCATATGTTTATTCATAGCTACACTGATACGTAAGTTCTCCAGTGATCCGTGGATGGAAATTATGTTGTTACAGCAGGCAGATGTCAAGCAGGCAGCAGAGCTTAAATAAAACAATAACCCCATCTGTAAGAAGGTATAAGGATAGCAACGGTTCCTGGCATTCACCCAGACGTATCATATTGATTGGCGCGTCTTTCGATTTGTCCTGCATGCCACAGAGTTAGCCCCTGATACACCCCCCGGATGTATTGTGTTAATGATGAGAGAGAGAGAGAGAGAGAGAGAGAGAGAGAGAGAGAGAGAGAGAGAGAGAGAGAGAGAGAGAGAGAGAGAGAGAGAGAGAGAGAGAGAGAGAGAGAGAGAGAGAGAGAGAGAGAGAGAGAGAGAGAGAGAGAGAGAGAGAGAGAGAGAGAGAGAGATAAACACTGTTTTGTCATCAATCAGAGCTGCCCTCACACTCATTTGCTCCATTGCTATCTAATTAACCCTCGTTGACCCGACTATTAATTTGCACCGCCATTCACTTTGACTGGCAGGCAGCACCCAAGCCACTATTATTGAGCTATTCATTTTTTTTTGTTGCTCGCCTATTCTCTGCTTCAATTTAGCTACGCCTCCCCAGTGAGTTCAAAATGATAGTAATCCAAACACACTCTGTGAAGGAGGATAATGGACCTTTACTTTGAAAGAGGGGTTTGTGCCAGCCCTAGCGTGTTCCCCCTTCTTTTTGTCAATGCTCAAACAGCGAGAGAAGGCAAGATAAAAAAACAACAACACAATCCCATCTCTGGCTCTTCGCTGAATAATTCGGTCAACAGCATAATGGGCCAGAAAGATCACCCGAAGTTCACTTGAAACGCAGAGTGCAGGTTGTACAAACACACTTAAATGTTATGAGTCTGCTGTGGCCCGCTATATACTGCTGTTAAAACAACAGCAACACCGGGGAGGATGATCACACAGAGTCCAAACAATACAGAACTCTCACCTTCCAGTCTCCACGCCGGGCTCACACCCGCCCTGCGCCCAGACACTGACCCTCGCACCGGTTCTCAGCGGGTGCGCGAGCATGCCCCATTTCTCTCACAAAAGTCTGGGGCGGAAGTCCATGGCAATTGAGGGGTGCTTCATCCACACACACACACACCGACACCACACACACACACGACACCGACCACACACACACACACACACACACACACACACACACACACACACACACACACACACACACACACACACACACACACACACACACACACACACACACACACACACACACACACCAACCAGACCTGCTAGCGGTGTGTGTTTGAGTGTGTGTGGGGTTGGATTTATGAGACGCAGTACAGCCCATTGATAATGTTTACTGTTGAGCGTGACCTCCACATCACCGGGGTGATTGAAGCGATGCAGGGATGAGGTTATTGTCTTTGGGTGTGTGGGGGTGTGTGTGTGCGTGTTAAACTCCTGGCTGGTTTTATCTCTTTGTGTTTGAACGCTTCATATCTATAACTGTGTGCTGTAGGTTTGACCAATGCATCACAGAAAGGTTGTAGTAAGTGCAATTTGCAAAGTGTTTCTGTGTGCGTGTGTGAGGAGGAGGTTGGGTCAAAGGTCAACTGATTACTTAACATGAAATCCCAGCAGTTGCTGAAATAAAGAAATCACAACAGAACTAAAAGAATACATCCAACGTGAAATGTACAAACTATTTCAAATCTATAAAATCGAAGCCCGCTTTTATATTTATCAAACTACGGTTAAACACTTTCCTTCTTTTTTTATGTAAGCCAGTTGATTGTTTTGATAAACATTTCAACCTTAAATATTCCAAAGCAAAAATAGTAAGCAGTAGGAAATGTTTTTTAATAACTCTCTTCTAGAGTAATCAGGCATAATATCAAGCATTCTTTCATCCCCAGCCACTTATTTTAATTGCCTTATTATTTTTGTTATCCCCAAATGAGCTTTAATTGGTTTAGCTGTTACAATGTTTTCCAGCCACACAGCACAAAGAAAAGTCCCTCACAGAATCCTACCCATTTGTGTCGTAATTGAAAAATAGGCAATTATTCTACATTGGGCACTGCATCAGCGACGTTATGGCCACATTCGTAATACCTGATGATTTCGGATGTGTTTGGCATTAGTCACTAATTAGAAAAGCCTTGTCTCATGAAATATGCCTGTGTGGTTTGCTTCGTTGAGATGGTTTGCGGGTTTAGTAATCCCCTGTAATTTTAACAGTGTTGGTGCGGGAGGATGTGTGTAGTTACGATTAAACAACCAAACACACATAGGCCACATACACATATACACATACAGACTCGCATCGCACACATATATAAACATACATACATGCATACACAAATACACATACACAATTAAACACACATAAATGCATATACATATGCCTTCACATACATATGTACGTGTGTGCGTAAAAAGGCTTTTTACTCTCTTAATGATTTTAACTTGGTAAAAATAAAGCCTTAAATACGTAAGGCAGTGATTGCTGCTTATTGGTTCTGTTGTTTGGGATAGATTGTTGTAATCATTTGTTTTACAGATGCCCCTTCAATTAGGAATACACTTTTTAAACATGAACCATCTTTTGAATTTTGCTACAAGCATATGATACAGGATTCATAAAAATGGATCAAGTAAAAGTACTGGGAATCGTAATCATCATCATCATCACCATCATCATCGCGAGCCTCTGAGACTAAAATGTTTGCTCACACTAACCCCCCCCCCCCCGCATCGCTTCCCATCTCCGTCTGTGATTTGGAGACATGTTGATTGTGAGTCTTTCCACTGCGTTTCTGATGACTGCTGTAGGGGAGAGGCGTGTGTGCCGCCCGCCTGCTCCGCTGCAGCAGCATCTGCTGCCTATGAATAGATGGGATATCTGGTCGCTGGCAAACAAGACTTTCTGCTCACATAGTCTATACGTAGGCAGGAAATGCACCCCTAAAACCGTCGCGCAGCACCGCTCCGGGTCGCTTGAACTGTGTGTTAGCGTAAGACAAAGTTTCACTGTCGATATTTTTTTTTTTCCTATGCAATCACATTAAAGGAAAGCCATAGCTGGTATTTCTGCTTTTGTTATGAAGGTGGGTGTAATCGACCCTGAGGTGTTTCGCCCTTCCTTTTCTGGCAGTTAAATGCGTTTGTTACAGTAAATAAACCGGGAATACAATTATCTGTCTATTCAACAGTTGGGCATTTTATCCTTTCTTAATGTCTTAACGATTTGCTATTTATTTTACAGTTTCTGGCTCCAGCCGTCTCGGTCGAGCCTTGATTGTGTCTGAATTCTTGAATTAAATATGCAGCACACTGAAGCCTGATACTCTGTGTGATATCCACGAATCACTCATACGCACCACAAACATCCTCGTCGTGAGCGCACTAGTTGAAAGGGAAAAAAAACCACACAACAACGCTTTGGGAGAATCTATCTTGAGATCCAACACAAGAACCCATTTGTTGTTGTTGTTGCTCATGTTTATTTCGTACACTATCCATCACTCTACTCTGGGCAGCCCCCACTCTGAGCAAGGGGGGAAAGGGAGTCATTCCCGCTCCCCTGCTGTCTCTCCCTGGACCATTTCAACCTCCCTCAATCCAGCGAATCAAAGAATTGCCCCTGCTCCATGTGATCCGATGATTTCGCTGCTTAACCGCATTTGTTCTCCCGCCTGCTTTCGCTCTCGCTGCGTGTCATTGGATCCTCTTTGTCCAATGCGATCTGCCTCTCCACCGGTAGCCAACAGCCCCAACTATCCCTCCGCAGGGGGGGGGGGGGGGGGGGATAATCCCCCACCACCCCCACCACCCCTATTCAAGTGTACCTCACACACCATACGTACGCTTCGACATGTCCCGACGCCGGAACACTTGGGGTTCGGGGGATGAAGCACTGCTTCTCATTCAAACTAGTCCCCCAACTGTGTCCAGTTGCTAGGCAACCCCGGCAACACTCCGCTGCAAATCGTGCCGTCGCCGCGCGCGGCTCCCAACAGAGGTTTCGCGTCGCCACAGCCAGCCGGGTGCATATGGTAGACAAATGGAGTGTGTGCGTGTGTGCATGTGTGTGTGTGTGTGTGTGTGGGGGGGGGGGTTTGGGGTAGGGGGGTGTAGCAACATCACCGGCCGCTGGTTTAAACCCCGGGCTTAGTCCTCGCCGCGCCGCTTGAGCAAATGTTATTATTCAACCAAGGAGGCTGTGAAGAGCCCCCCAACCTCCCCCCAGCATGGTGGTCTCCTTGGCCCCGGTGGAACTTAAGTGTCTGGGCAGCGCCGCGGCTAGGAGCCCATTGTGCTGAAGCCCGCTGAGCTAATCTGAGCAGCAGAGAGAGGGAGAGGGAGAGAGAGAGAGAGAGAGAGAGCGAGGGAGGGAGGGAGGGAGGGAGGGAGGGAGGGAGAGGTTTCTTTTGTTCAGATGCCATTACCAAAAATTGGCTTGCAGTGAAGGAGAGAGGAGGGAGGGGAGGGGGGGAAGGAGGGGAGATGGAAAGAAGAGAGAGAGAGAGAGGGGTAGAGCGAGAGAGATTGAGGGAGTTATTGAGTGAGCAGCTAGAGAGAGAGGTGTATTGAGAAAGAGACTTACAGAGAGAGGTACAGAGGAGTATTGAGAAAGAGACTTACAGAGAGAGGTACAGAGGAGTATTGAGGAAGAGAGGGAGGTAGAGAGAGAGGTGGAGTGAGAGAGAAAGGGAGCGAGAGAGGTGTATTTCACCCACTTCCACAGCGCTCCTCCTGCGAGGCTCTCTACTACAACCTGACATCAGTTTGGCTCAACAGTGCAGGGAGGGCGACCAGGGAAACAAGATTGCAACGCTGTACCCCCCCCCCCCCCCCCCCCCCCACCACGACTGTTCTCTCCCTACCTCGTCAATGTTCTGCTGTGTTTATCGGTGGGTGGGAGACAGATTGAGAGACACAGAGAGGTGATGCAACACAGAGACGAGCCCCATGCCTATTGAGTTTGTCACCGGTTTTGTTGTATTATCGAGGGTGTATTTTATAGCAGCGACGTGGGGAAACAAGGCGTTTTATTAGAGAACAACAGATGTAGCGCTGCTCTGTGGCGTTACTACTCTTAACGGAATCGGATTTCCTCGTAAGAGTTCTGTTTGGTGGCATCTTTTAAATTCCTCTTTTAACAGTTCTCTCTTATTTTTTTAATGAGGCATTTTACTGTTCTACCTAAAGAGAATATACAATATGGATTATTTTATTATGTATTAAAAAGAGAAATGCTAGGGTTTAAGCCGTGGAGCCCAATGTAAAAATATATACCGTACTATAATTGTGTGATTATTTAAAATGCATATGAATGAATTGAGAGATCGACTGCTTGGTGTTTAATGTTGTTACAAAAAAACACATCAGGCAGGCATTATGCTGCATTGGATGAGTCTCTCTCAGTGTTAATCACAATTTCCTGGATGTTTGGCTTCTTATTGGTTGATGGGTTGGAACCCGGTCACCTGCTGCTGAAGCAGTGATATGACACACCTGGCCTTGACCTCTTGGGGTCATGGGGGTTTGGTTCTCCTTTAGCACCTCATCCCCATTCGACCAGATGATTTGACCGGAGTCACGGGTGATGATATCCAGCTCAGCTCATCATTTTGCACAGACACAACATCTTCACAGGAAATGCATCAGGGAACCACAGTGGATGTTTGCATCGCTCCACGGTTGCTGGACTGCAGCTTTTGGGAAAAACAGAGAACATTTTGATAACATGGCTTATGAAGAACATTTAGTATTCCTAGAAAAATATTAGTTTATGTGTTTTTTAATGAGTTGCCAAGGGATAGGAGGCAAGATTTTTGGTAAATGCTTGACAATAAGATACAATAAATGGACCCGGGAAACTGTTTCTTTTTTAAAATTCTTGGTTAAGCGAACACTAACCGGATCTCAGTGTAATCCTTGAAAACCTTAGAAAACATTTCACATAATACAACACGACCACCACACGAGTCCAGTCCGATGTAAGCACTGACCATGTGCCGTGGCCGCGAGTGATCTCTCCTGCCTGTTTGCACGAGTGCTTTGTTTGCCTTCACATCCGTCGGCCGTCAGGCTCCGCTAACTCATGGTGAGCTATGGCAGACCTACGCTACCACTCTCCAAGGCGCTGTCGGTCAATTGTCCTCCCTCCAAAACCTCCTTTTTCCCTTTCCTGGCATTTGTTCTGTTTGGATCTAAGATGCAGTTGTGTTTCATATTACATTGTTTGTTTATTCGGCATTGCCCAACCAAACGGGCAATAAGGAGAATCATATTCGTAAACGATGTGATAAGCGACTCCATACGACACACCTGCTTTCTGCTGGCAAATCTGGAGCTCATTACCGTCGTTTTTCTGTTTTGTATTTATTTATGTGGTACTTCCCCCCATTTGCTTCTTGTTTATTGAATCAGCGCAAAATGTGGAAATGTTCTTGTGACTTAATGCTGGATGTGTTTGCTTTTCATTAGGCCCTGCACTTAGCTGGCAGGCCCACAGAAAGGGCTTGGCTTGTCCTCTGTTGAGATGTGCATGTAAATTCAAAATTTAAAGTGCGTGTAAACACTCTTTGTCTGAGACACACACACACACACACACACACACACACACACACACACACACACACACACACACACACACACACACACACACACACACACACACACACACAGTTTCCATAATCCACTAACATAGGCCGGAATGCTCAATGCAGTGTCACACAGGCAGTATGTCAATGCAGTGTCCATAAGCAGTAAGTCAATGAGGTAACCTTAGGCAGTGAGTCAATGCAATAGAGTTACAGGAGACGTCGTTCCTGCAGCTCTGACAGCCCTGATGGCTCATCCTCACACAGACCGTTTTTTAAAAGTCATGCAGTGCCAACGCATCATCCGAGAAGTGTTTTATTTCTGCGGGTAATGTTGGCCGTTACACTCTTTACCACAGCCCTTTGTCTGGGCCCGCAATAACATTGACGGCTACAAGACACCAACAAGCCAATAATCAATAGCAATAACAACGCCCAATAATCAACATCGGTTGACAAACTGACGCAAATAGTCTCGAGGGGATGCTATTTATTTCCCAGGAAATCCAGAATGTGTGTGTGTGTGTGTGTGTGTGTGTGTGTGTGTGTGTGTGTGTGTGTGTGTGTGTGTGTGTGTGTGTGTGTGTGTGTGTGTGTGTGTGTGTGTGTGTGTGTGTGTGCCATTGTGTGTAGTTCCTTTGGCCGTACTGTTGCCATTGTGCACAGCAAAGAGGTACACAAGACCAGGTGCTCCGAACACCTTGTAGATCTTGTTCATCGTCTCGCCGGGAGGAGGGACCCATTTGCTGGCTGTCTGCACAACACACCGTTGTGCTGGCGCTGCAGAATACACTGTATACTCGTGAACGACGTAGATTATTATACCCCAGGGGACTGCAGGGGATATGTGTGTGTGTGTATGTGTGTCTTGGTATGATAAGTAGATGGTAGCATTTAGAACCACATGGCAGCCGTGAGAATAGCTGCTGGGCGATAGTGAAGAGGGATTGGTGCAGGACTTTGAATAGCTGTTCTTTAATGTATAAGTGTATGGCGTGGCATACGGTGGTTCAAGGAATGATATGGTACATATTTTTTCTTCAAATGAAATGCTGATCTTTAACTAAAAGTATGTTTTAAATAACCTTTCAAAGCATTTATAGTGAAAGCTAATTAGTGTCCCTTTCTCTTCCTCTTCTTATAATGCTTTTCTACATAATTGATACAATTATGATCACATCTTGGTTTCTATTTCCCACAAAAGCACGAAAAGACGATAAAAAAGGAAAAAGTACTACAAATTAGATTCAAGTATCACTTGAATATACAATATCTTTCTAACTTAAAACAAGCAACGTTCAAACTGCATAAACTGCTTTTTGAGGTGTGTGAGTTTCTTTTTACACACCACCACAGCAGCGCTTTGTTGCTATACATTTGACTGTCCGTTTAGATGTCGAGATGTTTATTGTTTAACTTGTCAAAATGCGTGAGGAACTCTGTTTACCTTGGCCAGCCGCTTAAAGTGGGCTTCAAACCTCATTTATACAGCCTCTCTCTGCAATGCATGACTGTTCAATTGCAAAGGTTTTTGTCTCTTTAATAGCATTGTGAACAATAAGAACATCTTCGCCATTTCAGCAAATTTATTTCACCAGGAAGTATTTTTGCGGGAAAATGACATCTGAAACACAAATCCTGTTTGTCAAGTGTGGACGTCAGTCATTTGTTCAGATCTGGCGCATCCAATGAGAAGAGTGGCATTGAAGCGATAAGTGTAACCGAGATCCCGTCACGTCAAGTCGCTTCCATTTTCCCCTCAGACAATATTGTGGCAAAGATATGTTCACGCTACAACCTCACCGTCCTTTTCCCCGATGATAATTTTGCTCGATAATGATAATAATTGAACACGGAGATTTGCTAAAGAACCGTCTTGAGTGCCATTAAGCAGTGTGATTATTACGGTCTGATACAGACTTAGGTGGCTCTTAGAATGTCAAATCTGGAGAATTGTTGGAAAATGGCAGTTATGCAAGTCATAATGGTAGGATAGAAGAGGAGGATCTCTTAAGCGTGGCGCTTAGGGAAAGCTAATGTGCTCTATTGAGATTATCAAAGAAAACGTACTGCTCATTTGAGGATTTGAGTAGCGATTGTCTGTGTGCAATGTCAACCAGAACAAATTCCCCCACCCAAAAAGAACATTGTTGAAATTTTGTTAGGGTTACTTTAGTAGTGAAGTCGATAAATCTTTGGGAAGAATCTTTGTCTTAAAGATGTGGCAATGTCTGCTTAGAATAGTTGATCTCTGAAGGCTACACTTCTTTGTGAGGGAAAGTGAAAGTTTTCTGTCAAAAGGCAAACCTCCCCGCACTATGGCCCTGTTTACATGAGGGAAATACCTCAAGTCTAAAACTGTTGTCTGCTTTCAGGAAAGGCTCAACGCACTGACCAGCGTCTTAGCCTGTTTACACATAGGG
The DNA here is from genome assembly GCF_031168955.1 of Gadus macrocephalus. Taxonomy (NCBI): domain Eukaryota; kingdom Metazoa; phylum Chordata; class Actinopteri; order Gadiformes; family Gadidae; genus Gadus; species Gadus macrocephalus. The sequence goes on along the minus strand of NC_082388.1, from coordinate 20,569,325 downwards.
GCGGTTTACGGTAGTTCCCTGCTTCATGTACATACATACAGGATTCAGATCGGTAACGCATCCCTGGTTTCAGTGGATGGATCCCTCTGGGTCTTCCCGTCTTCATAGCTTTGGAAACCACAATCTGAGGTGGTTGTCTACATTTTCTACATTTCTTGTGCTGAACTGCTCCCAACTGTTTTAGACAGAGACAACAATATTTCTCTTTGCATTGCGATCAAACAACCGATTACGTAAGGTGTGTTCTTTCATTTTGTGTGAGAAAGGACTGATAGAATTCCCCCAAACATAAGGAAGAATTTTGCAAGCCATATGTCTTCTGTTAATAAAAAATGTAGGCCCAGCTCAAAGGTGGCTCACACACTGGGACTTTTTCAGGAAACACTTGTTTCTGCCAAGACATGGAGAGAAATTTTTGATTTATAACATACACTGCTACCAAAAGCTAGTAGGCTACATGAAAGGCTTTTAATCACCATACAATAATTGGCTAATGTGTGTTTGTTTAGGTATACTGTTGTTCTAATCTGATTCATAATGATTTGGATTGCCCCCACAATGATCTGAAAAATATTGTAATTTTCTTTTGGGGGAAATATTGATCACACTTTGCCACATCTTTATTTGATATGCTGAGGTCAAATTAGAATCGTATTAGTAATAAATAAGGATTTTGGCTGGTACAGTGCGCTCTCTCGATTTTTAATGAAGTTGATTCATTATAGGATGACGTGAGCTAACAAACTGACTCTGTTCTTGTCGATCTATGCAAGGCTTGTAAATTAAGAATTCATTAAAATTAATGACTTGGTGAACTTTGTTTACTCAAAGTGTGAACAAAGTGTAACCGTGTAAACAACACCACGCAGAGGATGTTGCTCTTATTATAGGTGTGTGTGTGTGTTTGCCCTAGCAATCCCAATTCAATAAGGCTCCACTGTTTGTTCTTCACGGTTCCTGCAGTCTTGTTACTCGCTGTCTTTCTCTCTCTCTCTCGCTCCTGTCTCTCTCCCTCTCTCCCACCTTCTCTCCCTCTTTTTCTTTATTTTTCTCTCTTGTTCACTCTACAGTTCCACCTACATTCATCATTTTACAATCTATTTTGACTTTGTGTTGAGGAGTGTTTGAGACCATCAAATTTGTTCTACTGACAAACTAGTGAAATCCTATTTATAGTACATGGATCATGTTATTGAAAGTGAACAGGTGTTCCCGATTATAATTTTTTAGTCATGTCTGTTTTCTTTTGCCACTTATTGCTTTATGAATTCAGCCAGCACCACCGTTTTGTATAAATATACAAACTTTCAGTAATATTTAACATGCAGTGTCTCATTGTTATACAATCTCCGTTCAGGTGAAAGCCTAAGGCAGTATTCAAGCTTTGATTTTAACCGCGGCCCAAACAAAGCACCTTATTACATATAAGGGGGAACCTTAGCTTTTTGTTTCTATGAATTGCTAATGAGACACAAGATAGACTGCAAGAAACTGCCTTTTACTTCATCTATGTGTCAATCTGCCCCTCACATATGGGAGAGAGAGAGAGTCTAGTTTGAGTGTTTAGATAGTTAAGGTACATATTGTTGAAGGATGTTTCGGGAAAACAGTTTTATCCACAATAAATGTATTGTCACATTTTTTTACGATGAGCTAGTGGCGTGGTGTAGCTGATCTGTAATTTGCAAGCGATTATCGGAGTTGCAAAAACAAACAAGAACCGTCTGAATGCCACTGTGTGCTGTATAATTAATTTGCTGCAGCCAGACTTTTAGAGAGTGAGACAGACTGAACAGTTTGTTTTCCCTCCCAGTGCCAAGTGACACACACGCACTTGCACACATTCTTATGGACCCACACAAAACAAGCATTCAACACACACACACACACACACACACACACACACACACACACACACACACACACACACACACACACACACACACAAAAACACTGTATGATAAGAAGCTGAAGTAAGGAATTAGTCCAGCCATTGTAAAGCGAAAAACACTGCATTAATAATTGATTCCAGAGAAATAATACATTCTCTTTTAGAGGCTCACAGCCACACCGCCCCGTAACCCCCCCCCCCCCACCCCCCCCTACCCCCCTAGCCAGCTGTCAGTCTTCCCTCTCGACAATGAATACATGTCGTGTTGCCTTGTCGACGTTGACAGACAGAGACAAACACTTGTGTACCTACCAGAGGAACACGCCCTTTGGATGAGTCTCAGGGAGTCAACGCGCGTCGCACGCCCACCTGTTGTGTGTTGTTTTGACAGCTCCCTCCGTGCACACGTATGCCGCGCGCAGTGCCGGCTTTCCAAGTGGCCTTCCGGCTGACAAGCGCTTCCCTGAGGAAAGAATAACCACGCTAATGGGGCCCTTTCCCCCCCGAAAGCTGTTCCTAACGTTTGCGCTTTGTGTTGAGTTATTATTATCTCTTCTTCATATGATGCCGACTTGATCGACAATGGTCTTTTGTTCTTGGATACCTGCGGGGCTAAACCACGATGATTTGAGTATCGAGAGAGAACCCGTATTATGTGCACAGCTCGTCTGGGGATGGCAACCATTCGCACATTTGAAAGGTGCTTATGAGATGTACATTTGGAAGACTGAAAACGTCATGTGGCATTAGCTCTATATCAATTCTACCTGTCAGAGTAGTGATTTGGAAAAGTGACTCCCTTCTCCATTTGTCGTTTCAGTCTCTTCAATTCAATATTAAATAATAAATAAAAAAAAAAGGTTATTTTAAGCTGTATCTTAACACCAAACCAAGACAAATAATTGTGTATGTGACATACCCAATCCTTTTTAAAACCACATCCTCAACCCACACAGGGCACCCCTATCCACTAATCACGTACTCATCCGTGACATCCCCCTCTCTCACGCAAATAAACATCGCCACCGTCCCCGCTGACCGCGGCAAAGTGATGAATACGACCCCCGACCTCAAGCCTGTTTTTCATGAGTTTCAGGCATCTCACAAGGCCTCGACACGTCATCAGCGTGCCTACGCCACCTTCCGCACCTCTCCTTTGGACGTCGGTTTAGACACGTCCGTCCAATCTGAGGCCGGCAGAAATACCCCCCTCAAGTGCCTGGTTCTCCTCTTTTTGTCGGGTCGCACAAACACCGAACATAACGACGACACGAAATACTCGCACACAGCCTCCGTGTTATAAATCGTATGAAATTGATTTGCCCCCCCGCACCTTTCACCTCTGACGGGCTGTAATGCATCGCCCGGGCGCCGCCGCAGTGGCAGATGGGTTGCGTTATTGATCGGCAAAACCGTCAAACACCATCAACCCCCCCGTCGGTCAAGAAAGTGTTCCGCCGTATTGGGGACTGTATGTATCGGTTTGTTTTCACGGTCTAATACCCCCTTCCTGCAGAGAGGGGGTTTGTGCCGGCGCTGCGAGGGTGTTGTTGGCGACAGGCAGAAGGGACCGCACGCTGAGGAGCTGAGCCTTTTCTCTTATTGTTCCTGTCAGTCTGTTTAAGTGCTCAGCAGAAAGGCCTGGGGGGTGGGTGGTGTGGGATGGGTGGGGTTGTGGTGGAGGGGTTTCCCTGATTTATTTTGTACCTCCGCTACCTCCACACACATGCTTTTTTGTGTCTTGATGCTTTTGTTTTGAGTGCAGGCCCGAGCCTCCCTTCCAGGAGAAGTCGTCCTCACACTGCTTCGCTTGCTTTTTTATTTTTAGCGTGCTACACAGATATACATCAAATTGTATCTTTAAGCCGAGGTGATGACTCAAGCCTTGCATTGTGGTGGTTGCCACATAGAGACATATTTCATTCACACAGGGCTGGTGTTAGGGCTAGAATTTGTTATGTGTCGTTATGATGCTGTCTGTTTGTTTCCTGGTGGGTCCCAATGTTAAGCTCCGGGTTTTATTGCTTCCAGAAACATCCCGATTTCCTTTTTTTTTACATTTTCAAATAACATACAAAATCAATATCGTCTAGTACAACGTCAAAGCCAAAAAGCAAAAAAAAAAACTATTCCTAATGAATTCCTAATGCCGGACTAATCCCTCATGCCGTGTTTTGTCTGTCTCCACAGAAGGACGAGAGCGGGAAGCCCCAGGATCGCACGGAGGATGACCACAACGACCTTGCGGTTCCCCTGCACAAGAAGAAGGTGGCCAGGGTCCCTAACGGCTTGACCCTGGATCCCTGTAAGAACAACCACCACCACACTCACCAGTACCACAACCACAACCGCCACAACCACAACCACCTGCCCTCGGACCAGGAGAACAACAACCCCCGCCTGACTCACACGGCGGGCAAGAGGAAGAAGAAACACCGCCACAAGAAACACACCGCGGTGAGTCTGATATCAGCGCTGTTGGTGTGAGGCTACTCTGGATGTGGCGGTGATTGTGGCATCATTCGTGCTGGATGATGCGTTGATTGTGATTGGGAGTGATTGTGGATGAGGCACTCTTGTTTAAAACATGCTGTTAGTGTCTTACGTTGAACACTGCACTAAAGGAAAATACTTAAAATCACCCAAGACCTAAGATAGATTTTTTTCTGTGTCTATTTCTCTGAATTCTTTCCTGTTATTTTCAATCTGCGACTTTCAAGGTGAATAGGCGATAGGGTTTTGGATGGTGGTGGGTGTTATTTTTTTTGCCACTATGCAAAACACCTTGTTATGGAGGCTCTTCGTAGCATTTCGTCCCTCTAAGGGGAGAGTGGTATCTCTTTGAAACGAGGGTGTTGTGGTACATAATATGAATTTTTCGGTTAGTTATGAAGCTGACCTTTTACTACACTTCTTTATATAGTTCAGTGTTAGTTGAACTTTAGAGACTCCACAGAAACTGCATGTGAAACTATTTTTCTATCGAGAAAAACGAAAAGATAGCGCTTCATTCTGTGCTTAAATGAAAATCTTTTGGTTCCGTTCGTTTTCTTGTCCATGAAAACCATATTTTAGATAGATGGTCGATGGATTTTGGCTATGGTTACAAACATAAAAATGTTAAGTTAGCTAATGACCATCTTGGCTATGCACTACTGTTCTGACCACTAACATGGTCTACTTAAACTCAATTTATGATAGACAATAGTATGGTCCACCACAGAACTGTCAACAGCCATTAGGTTGAATTGTGGCATCGCAAACTCCTCGTGCAGAAAACTACTTTCAACTCAATCACACAGATGACATTTTTTCAAGTCTTTCCCTTTCAACCCCAATTACAAAGTAATTTAATGGATACAATAATTGTTGTCGATCTATAAAGTGGTGCTGCTGTCCGGCTAAACAATCTGATTCAGATGTAGTTTTGTAATTTAATTAAGATCTCATTAGAATTTTAGTTTGCAGCATCTTTCACAGAACCTTTAATTAACGAACAATATGGCTGAAGATTTGTCGTGTCTTTACACTTTCAATGCCTACAATGCCTACAATAAATGTCTTTGCCTTTAAGTTCTTGACCACTGTTGCTGCTGGTAATGTTTGGGGGTATTTCAGTAGTCCTTCATAATCCTAAATTCTCGTAGTCCCTATTTTCAATGTGTAATGGGCTTGATAGTGGTAATTTGAGGCAGACACAGTACAGAAAAAAAACTTGATGCTGCAACTCGGAAAAAAATATGCAATGTGGAACATCTGTTTTACATAAAAAATATGGCACTCACTAGATGTTGCTAAATTAAAGCAAGGCTCTTAGGATTTTAACTGCTTGAATTATCACTGTGAAGATCCCAGGCCTATTCATGGCTTGGTTAGAAGACATAGTAGTAAAGAGAATATAAAGCATAGTATATACTATTAGTATAATATTGTATGTAGTAGTAGGTATAGTAGGTAGTATAATATAGTTTACTTGGGCAACAGTAATCATAGCAATAATTATAGTTACTTTAACAATGAGAATTGTTATTTTAAAGATGGAGAATAGCGGTTCCAATTGATTCTGGCACTTGGTGTGTCTGGTAATCAACGGGGAACCCTGGTTGGCAGGAAAGAAGCATGCTTCTAAGACGGTTGCCACAGCAACGGGCCTGTTTGTCAGTTGAAGGAATCTGATTGATATTTGATATTGAACATGATGTTATTACACTCAAGTGACATGAAGATATTCTATCAAGGCAGATTTGAGCACCTGGTGTCTTGACATTTGGACGTGGCTCCCAGGAATTCCCAAATGCCAGTATTTAGATGAATGTGGATTCCTTCGTCTGCCTTTTTAGGTGGGAGTTTCTGGATGCCTCATGTCCAGAATCTCTATAACCCTTGCTGGTTTTACTCTTTTAGCTTTGCTGCTGGAACACTGCCCTTCTGATGTAGATGTGGGGGTGGCCGGTTGCTACGTGGTAGTCAAATGTTTTAGTTATATGGAGATCGTGTTTAAGTGGCTGGCTGATGTGCCTCAGTCTGGAAGAGCATTTTTTGGATGCACCGCATACAGGTACATGCATCCATTCTCACTCACTCACAGTCACATAAACACAGACACACAAGGACATACTTACAAGTTTGCTTTGATCATGTGTATATACACTGCATGAGACTGTGGAAATCGGTCGCTTAAAGCACCTATAAAACCCGTCAGCTAAACACACTGATCTGCGGAGCTCTTCATCGAGACGGTCGGTCACACGGCGTGGCACGTGCATAATTGAAAAGATCATCTGCAGCTCCCTGCTTTTGTCCTCGCCAAAGCCGACAGGGAAACAATCCACCACTTTCTGCCAGGATTTTTATCTCCGGCTGGCGTTGGCTATAAATAACGTCCGCCACATTGTCCTCCCGTCAAGGTTACGTTGGAAAGTGTAAGACCTGCGTGTCGAGGTTTGATTCCCCATTAAGCTAAGCTACAGTCTCGGATGAACGCTTATTTCCACATCAGTTTTCTTTTTCTGACAGAAAGTCCGCTCCAACACACACAAGGCCTGAGGGAGAAATAGTGAGGGAGTTTGAAAGCCTATGGGTTTCTTTTTGTTTTGGTTTATATATTATTATTTTTTTCACACCCTCTGAGAGTTTAAGGGCGCAGAATGCAGCCAATGCTTTTCTTTCCGACTCTGCGGCTGACCCAGTGTACTGAACTCTGGGAGACTGCGGAGCTCAAGAGGGAGAAACCGGAGAGGCGGAGAAGCGTCTCTGACATCTTACCTCAGAGTGGAAAACAGAGAGAGAGAGTGTGAGAGAGAGGGTGTGAGAGAGAGAGAGAGAGAGAGAGAGAGAGAGAGAGAGGGAGAGAGGGAGAGGGGGAGAGAGAGAGAGTGTGAGAGAGTGAGAGAGAGAGAGAGAGAGAGAGAGAGAGAGAGAGAGAGAGAGAGAGAGAGAGAGAGCGCCAGTGCGCGCACTGGCCTGCAGATGATGATGATGATGTCCGTTTCTTTGACTTGTTAAATTGAGAATGCAATTCCAAATGACACACACTCAGACCTCTCCCACCTTGATGGTAAAGGAATGCAAATGGCTTAATAAAAGCTAGAAAGAACAGTAGCATTAAAGATAACAAGTTTAAAATCAAACGTAGTCATTGCTTGCTCTAAAGTCACCCAGTTCAAAGCAGATGGTAAAGGTGAGTTAGCTTTCACTGGAAATCTTGTATTTTCACGCAATGATGCACAATTTGTGTGCGTGAGCGTGTGTGTACGTGGTGGGAGTGTGTGTGTGTGTTGCTTTGGCACGCGGTCCTGTTGAATGGAGGGGGCCGACTGTGAGGCCCATCTGCTCTGAAGGTCTGCTTCAGGAGGAGGGTCTAACCTGGACATGAGAACCCAGCCCCCCCCCCCCCAGCCGCTCCCGCCACTAATCTCGCCTGTCAATCTGCTTTTCCTGCTGTCTGTCTGTCTGCCCGTCTGCCTTCGGGTCTGATTGATTGTCTCTGTGGGCCCTTTTTCTGTCTGCATGTCTATTACAGGAAGTAAGACAGGAAATAGAACTTTGTTTTTTAAACATGTAACGCCCCGCACCTCTCTGTCCCTCTTTCTGCACTTTCGTTGGTAGGCTTTCAAATGTTTCAGTCTGACCTTTGATTTGTATTTTGGTTTTGTTCTTTATTCCTGTCTGATGTCTTGTTGCAGGGCGGATTTGAGTTCCTAGGAAAGTGCGAAACAAATAAAATATATAATCGTTGTCATCATTATTTTTTTAGTAAAAAGCAGAATCCTCAACGCGTCCAGTCCCCTTCTAAAAATCAATATCACATCGCCACCGAGTGTTGCTCCACTCATTGTTTATGTGTCCGTGTCAGTGCATTTGTTCACAGCACGCGTGTGAAACATGTTTACCTAAGTGTTGACACGGCGTATTCGGGCTTGGGTGGCTTCCCGCTCCTTTTGTCTAATCCAGCACACACATGCAATGCTATGCCGCAGGGCGCGCTGCCTTAGCTCCGGGTCGCTCCCTTAACGAGCTTATCTGCTAAGCCAATAAGGAAGCAGAAAGAGGAGCAATGTAGCGATGGCACGATAACATGCTGAGCAGCACTGGAGTCAGTCCAATTTGAGTCCACCACGCCAGACACACACACAGACTTATGCATACACACACACACACACGGTGGTGCGCACTCACACAAGCACACTGGCGTTTTGGGGGATTTTCATGCTGGATCTTTGTGTGTGTGTGTGTGTGTGTGTGTGTGTGTGTGTGTGTGTGTGTGTGTGTGTGTGTGTGTGTGTGTGTGTGTGTGTGTGTGTGTGTGTGTGTGTGTGTGTGTGTGTGTGTCCTGATGCTAAAGCCAGTGCACAGGTGTGACCAATTAACTGTAATTTAAATAATACCAGCTCATGGCAGTTACTGCCCAGAGCTGCAGGGTCTAGGAAACACATTGACCCTCAACCAAGATCCCATATGACACCAGTATTGATGATGCTGTTTTTTTACAGGCAACTGCGTTTGTTCTACACGTCCTCCATTTTGCTCTCACATTTAACTTCTAGCCCTAAAGGGATGTGTCGCATTTTTCATCTCTCTTGAAAAAATTCTCGGAAGCCTGAGAAGAATTATTTCTGTACAATCGCTGAAAGTCAGCGAGGACAGATATCAAGATGGAGGGACGGGATGGGGAGAGGCCTGAGATACAGACATAGAAGGAATGAGTGAAGTCAGAACGGAAGGAAGGCAATAAAGCGCGAGTGAGACGGACGGGGACGGCTCTTCAGCCTCCCTTCCACTCACGGTTCCGCTGTCCGTTAGTACTCTTGACACTCCTCGCAGTCAATTTGCCAGAATTTTCGGTACTTTGGACCAAAGTGCTTCCAGCTTAAGCCTGTGACCGTGCTGGCTGTCTGTCAGCGGCACGGACAGGAGAGCGGACAAAGGTAGTTTTAAAAGCGTTTATTTTTTTCAGCACATTTTTTTTTTATCGCCGCTGTCCAGCATCCTGTCATAACAACTCTGCCGTTGGGTCCAATCCAATCCGCCAAGCTTTATGACACACCGAGAGGCTATCACTGGCCACTGGCCGCTGGCCGTGCTGAGCGAGAGAATGGAGGCCTGCAGACGTTTGCCGTTTTCTTGGTTTATTTATCCTTTCTTCCTAGGTACCTTTGTTGTGGTGGTCGTGGGACTACATTATGTTATGATCGTTAATTGGGAACACACACACACACACACACGTGCCCATACAGGCACCAGTGGCGCTAGGTCTATTAAATTGTAATGTCTGCTAAGATCCGCAGATCCCCCAGTTGAACCTGATGTTTCAGTGTTCCACTTTCCAGATTTACAGTTGCAACTTGAAACTTAAGCCACAGAATTACAAACCACTTAAGGCCAGTTAGGGGGTTGTTAAGTACACACACATAGACATAAACACACACACACACACACACACACACACACACACACACACACACACACACACACACACACACACACACACACACACACACACACACACACACACACAGTGCTCTTCTAAGTCGCAGTAGACTAATAGGTTTTATTAGGTGTATAATTGCAATGACCCCCCCCCCCCCCCCCCCCCCCCTTCTTTCTACCCACGCCAGCTCTTGCCCTGAGACTGCCAGTGAACCGGAGAAACCAATCTCTGTACATATAAATGAGCTGCTTCCTATAACCCAGTCTGCACACAATGCACATTGGTTAACCTCACACTGTGTCAATAAGAACGTGTGTTTTACCAGGCAACGTGAGTGTTTAACTGACTTCTTTATCGGTCATTAAAGCGAGCGCTCACCGCCGCCCGTTAGTGTACGTGCTTAAAGGAGACACGTACGTGTCTTCATGTGTCTGTGTGTGGACACTGGTCATTATACCGCCCCCTTCCTTGTTTCTGTCCACCCTTGTCACTCTCCCTGCTTTCTTCTTCATTGAAGGAGAAAAGAGAAGGAACTATTTTTGAGAGCGGCAGCTGCAGCAGCAGTGTGTTTGACCAAAGCTTTAGAGAAGAGTTTGATCTGCCCGATCTCTGCAGGTCTGGTGGCTGTGAAGGCTTCTGGCTTCCACAGGCCGAGGGGCCCCCTCTTTCGCCTCGGTGGTCGCCGCTGACTGTACATTGTGTAGCTTGTTCTTATGAGCATGGATGGACGCACGGATTCCTCAGAGCAAGCAGCGAGCTTTCCCTTGTTGTGCCTCGTCTGTTGCAGTGAGTGAACTGTCCGGTGTTACGCCAAAGGGTTTCGTAGTGAGCTTGAATCGCCACTGGTGTTATTAGAGATAGGCATGTCACGTGTGCTCCCACCCTTCAGAGAACACAGACAGTGTAAAGGCTAGGATATGGAAACCACTGTGTTGGAGCAATTACCAGCGGGTTTTTATCTTTCGAAAATCGCAAGCATAAGAAAACATTTAAAGCCAGAAGCGAGTTCAAAGAGTTTTTTTTTTGTCCACATTAAATCACATCCAGATATGGCTAGTCATTTAATGAGGATACAAAGCAGGGTAAAAGGCTAGTTATGCAGCTTTTGTTACCCTCTCTCTCTCTCTCTCTCTCTCTCTCTCTCTCTCTCTCTCTCTCTCTCTCTCTCTCTCTCTCTCTCTCTCTCTCTCTTCCCTCCCCCTCTCTACCATGATGCAGTACAATTTGGCTCCCATGCTATCGTGCAGTGCTGCCTCTGCCTTAGACGTGGGTGAGAGAATGAACAGACAGACGGCAACGCGAGGCTCTTAGACCAGCAGGAAACAATCACAGGAAGGAGAAGGGAAACCTGGACGCAGTAAGGCATTAATTAACGTATCCGGGAATCTGTTTTCTTAAGTACTTAAACTTTGTGAGGATGATGGTCGGAGAAAGAGGGGTATTATCGAAAAGTTTGTTTATGCAGTGCTGCTTTTGGATAACCTCACCGGGAAGCCTTGATCTAATTGCGCTTTTCATTTCAGGATTAATATCCCCTCACCGTGTAAAAAAAAAAAAGAGAGAGAAATCCATCCTCTTCTCTCCCCTTCCACCTCATTACCTCAGCTTTAATAACACGGCGGACCGCGGCCCTCTCGGCCATCCTCTCTGGCAGAGGAGTGTCTGTGCCTCGGCACTCTGCCCTTCCCCTGGCTTGTTTACCGTCATGCGGGGCGGATGGGGATGGGAATGGAGAGCAGGATTACAGGAGGTGTAATGATACGGGGCGTGCTGCTATGAGTCGGCTCTCCTGCTCTTATATCTGTGTGTATATTTATATATATATATTTATATATATATATATATATATACTGCTTTAACGCCCCTAAATGACAACTCCCACACCACGGTGAAGTCGGGGAACTGAATTCAACGTTTGGGTGCCTTGATTGTTATTGTACTTTGTGTCCTGGGTTTAGGGATATCTAAAAGTGTTTGTGTGTTTACAAATGCTTCACATCGAGGGGGTGAAGGGATAGGAGGACATTTCAACCACCATTACCACTTAGATAGGCAGGATGACGTCTTCTGGGTCGGGTTCATCTCGGGATTCAGCGCGTCCCTTTAGTGCAGCGTGCAGCTTTAGCGTAGGCAAAACAATATTTCCCCTGAAAGGAGACACCCTGAGTGGAGCTTCCGAGTCTTAATGGCATGTTAGTTGTGGTGAGTCAGACATACACACGCACTCACACGCACACACTCACTCTCGCTAACGCCTGCGCGCACTTATGTCGTATTTTTGCCTTTGTTTAACTCGTAGTTCTAGTCTCTATGTCAAACACACTCACACACACACACACACACACACACACACACACACACACACACACACACACACACACACACACACACACACACACACACACACACACACACACACAAAGCCAAACAGGTTATTAAATGGTGCCGCAGCACTGAGTGAAGGCAAACACCTGTGGAGACCTCAGCAACACTGATGGTGGTGTATTGTGAGCCATTAACCCCTGAACAACATACAGCGGCTTACTGTCACTCAGGGCCCTCCATCTCTCCCCCCCCCCCACCCCCATCCCCCTCCTAGCTGTGTTCGGTGCTATTAGGTCTACCATAATGTATGGTTGTTCAGCTGTCAACTCCCCAAGGGTATACACAATGTTCAAAGCTCGCTCGTGTCTACGAGTTGACGCAGAATAAATAAAGCATACATCATGGAAGGAGCAGCGGTCGACGACTGCTAGCTATCTTCTCTTCATCTCCTCTCTACCTGGAACGGGGGCCATGACAGTAGGTAAAAGCAGTTAGTAGGATGCATGATAACAGACGGAAGAAGAAAAAATATGTAGTAACCAACAACAGCGATGCTACTCATCGTTAATTTATTTGAATATTATCCCGACAACTGTGTTCACATCTCTTGGATCATCTGCTGTGTGTTTGCGTGGGCGCATGTCTGCGTGCGCATGACTGTGTGTGCATGTGCCGTTGAGGTGCTTCACATGCTTCTACCTGCATGGAGAGCGTGACCTGATAATGGAGCCCGATAGCATCACAACAGTTTCTCCCCGTCCGCATAGCTTTGATAAGCTAAAGATGCAAACACCTGGCAGGCAAGCAGGTTCATGCTACAAGATTAGATAGGCAGACATGAAAGAGGCTTACAGATAGGCCCCCTTTATGCAGACATGCTAGTGCTAACATCCAGACATGCTAGTGCTAATGCAGTCTGTGCTACAATAACGTTAGATTGTTCAGTACAAATCTGGGCTGATTTTGGCTTTTCTTAACTGTTGGGATCGAACAGATTTCCCTGGGAATATAGAAAAGGTTTTCTCTTAACTTGAACCCAGTTAATGTATCCTTGCTTGCCTCTTCCCAAACACACAAACACACACAGACACACACCCAACCACACACGCGGCGACAGACCACTACTATTGATCCTTGCAGGGGCCACTTCAAAAGAGAGCGCTGATGTGCTGTCAAAATGAATCCATTGCCTTTAGAAAAAAAATGATTCAGGCATGATCCATGCACCACACACACACACACACACACACACACACACACACACACACACACACACACACACACACACACACACACACACACACACACACACACACACACACACACACACAGAAACAAATGCAATCAATGTGATCTAGTTCTGGATCCTGGGTGGGAGCGGGGGGGCTGGCTCCCGGGGGATGGTGTCATTCACATCCACTTCAGCATGAGAGACAATCTGTTTAGTGTCTGACTTGGCCCAGATGAGCAGATGGATCTGGGGAAGAGCTATAGACGCTCTGTCCCCTATCCCTCCTCCTCGGGTCCCCGGGGGTCCGAGGAGCTGGCTGTCGTCTCAGCCCCCTCCTCCCCCCACGAGAGAGAGAGAGAGAGAGAGAGAGAGAGAGAGAGAGAGAGAGAGAGAGAGAGAGAGAGAGAGAGAGAGAGAGAGAGAGAGCGTGCGCGCCATCCATCCGGCTTGCCTGCACTCCAGAGCCCTTGAAGGGGCTGAGGAGATGTATGGAGAGACACCAGACTTTCCAGAAACTGGTCATCATCACTGTGTAACTGACCCAGCCTTCATCAGGTTGAAGAAGAGGAGGCTGAGGTCTAACCGTGCACATTAACATCTGAAATCTCGTGCATGACTCATGTTGCTTTTGTAGCTCTGACATCGTGCTTCATAGTTTGTCTTTCCTCAAGGCTAAAAGGAGATCCAGGATATCTGCATTGTTTGTTGCGACCACACGTCCACTTGGTTTATAGTCCCGCTACAGTCCCCAGGAAGTCTGGAACCAGGGGGTTCCCTCGTCTTCCTTCCTCACACGACCTTCACAGCCGCACGGGACAGATGCAATCCGCTTTTGAACCGCTAACAGAATAAGGAGATTAAAAAAAACGAAGTATCCATTTCAATGGCACGGCACAGGTCCAGGACTCTGCTCTCTGAGGGGTCGTTTGGTTCTTTTTGTTCTTTTTGTTCTTCTCGGGCTCAGAAGTCGTGAGTGTGTGTGTGTGTGTGTGGCATGCGGTGTCTTTGGGAGTTTTAAGTGATCAGCTGGCACCCTCTGCTGCCTGCAGTTGAGAATGCTCTCCCTTCAGAACATTGTGTGGTGCAGAATATAAATAGATCATTCCACCAGTCGGTGCGAGCCACTGGTTAGGTTAGTGATGTGTTGATCAAGGAGCACGCGTTGAAGGGTCGAATTGGGCTTGGAAATGGGCTCACCCGCATCACACCTGGTGTTATAATAATAGGGTGTCCTTAGACTTTTCCCCGGCTCAAAAGGAGCCACTCTGCTGGGAACAGAACCAGCCATGTGTTTTCAGTCTGGCTGGCGCATAAGGCCAACAGGACGCTTCTGCTTGTGCTTTGTGACGGGTTAACCAGGGCCACCGTGGGTAAAGACAAGCAGACATACACACAACACACATTTAGCTACACACAGAAACACGCTACAGACTCCCACCCACTCGCATGAAACCCACTTGCACACAGCCTGACGTTCTTTAGAGCATGCACCTCAGGGCCAATTTGTGGTGATGTCCCCCCACGGATCCAGGTGTGATGAGGGCTGGGGATAAGTAAGGGAGAATAACTAGTGCTTGTTATACTGTGGCACCAGGGAATGAAACAGGCTTCAAAACACACAAACAAACACACACACACCCGGGCAACAAGGCTGAAAAGAAAATGTGGTGCTATGCAGGGAGCTCACAAGCAGGGTAACATTGTTATTAGCACAGAAAAAGTGGAACGTGTGTGCGCGACTTGGGGAATTTTCACGCACGCGCGTGATTATGCATGTGTGTCTGTGTAAATATAGGCCAAGCCCACAGGAAGTCTTTAGCACATGTCTCTGTTTGAAGTCTGATGCAAATAATGTCACACTTTCAGTAAGCCATGCAAATAACAAAGCACTTAAGTTGTTATCTTATCTGATCTTATCTTATCCAGTCCTCCCCTGATTGTTGCATCCATCAAGCTAATTATTCTGAGATATTCATACAAACCATCTAACTCCAATAACTAGGTGTAGTGTGTTATCAACGTTGCCACCGATATTTCAAGCTTTTACAGCAGTTGTTTATGAAAAGATGTCTCACACAGCTAGCCCAGAAGCCCAATATTTCCGGATATTCTTTATCTTGGCAACCCTGACAGCAGCTGACACTTAGTTAACGTTTGGGGGGGAAAAGATATATAGCAGAATGTTCAACACATTCAACCTTGACAGGCGATACTGAATGCCATGCCCATGAAAATCTGTATTTGATTAAATTTGCAATGTTGACGGCTTACATAGGCTGCACTTACCTTCTAACAGTAAATTGAAATTAAGAGCTTTTGGAATGTATGCGTGCGCGAGTGTGTGTGTTGACACACACATTGTGACTTTACCACTGTGAAATAATTCATTTTAAAAATGTTTCTGACAACCTGCCTGATAATTAAACCCTTCCCATTTCATGCTTTAAAAGGGATTTAGATTGTAATCTCTGCTTGAATAATGTAACCACACACACAGACACAGCCGCCGGCAGTGCTGTGACTGTGAATGCAGAATTGATGGACCTGCCATCGCCCTTTCCATGCCTTCAATCGAGAGACTTCATTTGTGAAACCCGTTTTTTTACCTGCTCGATGGGGGCGAGGTCGCTGTGGATCAATATGGCAGCTCTAATAGGCCCGTTCTCAATCCCTTTTGGCCGGGGCTTAGATCACCTCGATAGCCCAACATCAATCTCTGCCAACCCTGCAAACCTCCATCAACGAACCCCTACCTCCTCCTCCTCCTCCTCCTCCTCCTCCTCCTCCTCCTCCCTCCATCCCACCCTGTCAGGCTCTTGGATAGGAGGAGTGTCGGAGGAGGCGCAATCCAACTGGCACCTCCTCCTCCTCCTCCTCCTCCTCCTCGTGTTTGACTTGGGAGCAGAGACGGCGTTGCTTTGATGCCTCTCTGCTGCATCTGCTGCTTCGCCTGCAGCTGTACAATACACTGACACGCAGCGCTGTCAGAAGACATGCTGCTGGAGGAGCCGCATGCACGCGCACGCACACACACACGCACGCACGCACACACACACACACACACACACACACACACACACACACACACACACACACACACACACACACACACACACACACACACACACACACACACACACACACACACGGGGGCGCACAAACATACACACACAATGTCAACAAGATACACATGCATACTCACACAAACACACAGACATGGGCGCAGACTTAGGAACACACATGCATGAAAAAAATACGCACCCACACGCGTACACACATGCACGTTAGCACACATCATATACAAGCACACACATCCACAAGCCAGCAAGGAGCAGCAGTAGAGGTTGTATTCATACTTATTGTGGGTGTGTGTGTATGTGTTCTTGGGACATTTTAGGCACATGGTGTTACTGAGGTGGGATGTGGTGTTCTCCTCCTGACAACACCCCATCTCACCTCTGACTGTGTACTAGTAATTAGTCTTCCCCTCTCTCTATGTACTCTCTCTCTCTCTCTCTCCTCCTGGTGCTGTCAGTGTAGTTCACGGGTTACGATTGATCGCCGCCGCGGCTTCTCACCTCTCTGAAAGAGCCGGGGCCAGCCTACTACCCCCACCCGCTAATCCAACCCGCTAGCGCTTGGTTGCTAAGGAGTGTGGGGTTTAAAGCTACAGTAGGAAGACATATTGAGTGACCGGACAGAGTTAGCTAGATTTAGAGTATCCAACCAAAAAGGCCACTCTCCAAAGACACTCCCCCAAGACAAATGGCTAGCTTACTATC
>NC_082388.1:20539666-20547166 GCF_031168955.1 Gadus macrocephalus | reverse complement strand
GTCACCAAGCATTACCCTTGTATCTGGATCCCTACTGTGGAGGTGGGTGTTGGAAAGGGGAAACAGCAAGGCAAAAAGCAAAGATTGGAGAGGAGCAGATTATATAGAGTACCCCAATGACCCGAGACCTCTCCTTTTATTTCTTGTCGTTAGGCTAACATCTTCTCGTATACACTGTGTTATCGACAGTGTTGGTATTTCGAGAAATCCACTTGAACGGTTGCCAATGGTGTGTGGGGTTGTTTGTGTGTGTTATCCAAAGCTGTTGTGTGGTGAAAGGTGGGTGGTTTTTCTGAGGCAAGCCCAGAGAAAATGTTATTGTTGGCAAAGGGAATCAGCTGTGAAAACCATCCATTAGTAATATTCTCCCCGTAATTATATTAATACATTCGGATGGTAATGTTGCCGTTTTAGAGATAAAACAACTCAGATTAAAAAAAGTTACCAATCCAAATACTAGGCGGCAAATATCTTACGACTACGGCTGCATCACTGCTCCCCGGTGACATAGTTCATAATGAGATTTTGATTAAATGCATGTTTACTTAAAATCGTTGTTGTAACTTTACTCCTTTCCAGAAGCGTGCCCAGGAGTTAAATTCATTAATTTCACACACTTTTTTTTTTCTCATGCAAAACAAAAAGCGACATCGTTATGGAGCCAAGTGGGAGAAAGTGATCCTGGCTGCTACACGTTCCCACACCTTGTGTCTGAATCCACCTCCTTGTGTGGTTGTGTTGCTGGAGCTCCCATCACCTCCTCTATTTGTGTAAACGGATTTCTAATTGTCTAACACCATTGTTTTGCATTGTTTGGTTAGGTTTTGTT
Organism: Gadus macrocephalus; assembly: GCF_031168955.1. NCBI lineage: Eukaryota > Metazoa > Chordata > Actinopteri > Gadiformes > Gadidae > Gadus > Gadus macrocephalus. The sequence goes on along the minus strand of NC_082388.1, from coordinate 20,546,337 downwards.
TAGCGATAGCGCTCGAAAGAGGAAATCTGTACCTGTGATGTTTCCCTTTTTGAATGTGCCATTGTGCGGCTTTAAAGGTAAGGTGATAATATAGCGTTATGGTCGATTGATGTTAGAATGTGTTAGTTTTTTCGTTATGAAACCATGTGTCCATGAACTAGACATACAAAGAATTTCTGTTGTTAGTTTTCCCTGCTTCGTTCTTCCTTGTTAACTTGTCATATTGTCGGTTGGTCCGGAAACTTTTCCTGTGTCATTTAAAGACAACTCGAGGATGACAAGTTTACATATACAGGCAGTGTGTTTGCATGGGAGCCAGGCCCTTGGTCTGAAGCTGAGAGTGACACAGCGTAAACATAGGCTGGGTGGCCGAGTACACACTCTGGCTGTGGCCTTTTTTAGCCCGTCTGGCTCCACCGCACGCTGGTGGAGCTCTGAAGGCCCTATAGGGAATTACAGTATGGCGCCCCCTGTTGAATAAGACTTTACGTCTTCGAGAGTCACCAAAACCGTTTGGCATCTTGCAGTATGCATGTCAATTTTGTTTGCCTCATGGTACTTGAGTTCCATCTTTGGTTTTGGCTTCAATTTTAATTTGACTGAAAATAATCGTTGACATTTAAATATGGAAATATGGAAAATTGTGTATCTGCACAAGTACAGATTAAAACCCGGGGATAAATTGTGGATTTTTGTGAAGCATGGTAAATCGGATAGGGGAAAACAAATGTGGGTCTGTATTGGACGTTCAAATATGTGTGTCCTTGGAAAGTTTTGGCACATTCAACAGGATCAGCTGATTCTGTGTATTATTTATTATCTCAGAGTCTCCGTTGCATCGTTCTTTCTGGCCGGGTTTACTTGGCCTGTGGCAGAAAACAAAGCTGTTTTGGATGGGGGTCTTAACCAACATCAGGGACTCCTGTCTGTATAAATAAGGGGCCAAGGGGTGTTCCTTTACAGAGTACAAGAAACGGCAGATTGAAACAGATACAGAGGAGAAGGTTAAACGAGGTCGTAGTGAAAGAGCCCAGCGGCGCATGAAAGGAAAAGGAGAGTTTTAAAGAGAGTTGGGAGGGGGTGAGGGCGAGGCAGACAGAGGGAACAAAGAGAGAGAGAGGGAGAGAGAGAGAGAGAGAGAGAAAGAGGGTGAAGACGAGGGATTGGGCAGAAGGAGGAGGTCTGCGTCTTGGTTTTTAAGGACCTCATTCAGTCAGAAGGGTAGACTTTCCCCAGCCGTGCCGACGTGCACATCCTTTTCTTTCCTTCTGTCAGCCCTCCGAGGCTTTCACAGACACACTCGCACACACACGCACCCATGCACCCACGCACACACACATGCACACACGTAAACACACCCATGCCACACCAAGCAGAAGACGGATAAGAGGACGTAGCCCGAGAACGGAGGAGAGATAGTATTGGCAGAGAGCGAGAGAGGGAACAAATTGGTAGAGAGTGAAGGAGACAAGAGCGGGAAAGAGAGAGTGAGAGAGCGAGCATTCGAAATCCAATTGGATCGAGCAGCGGAGTCGCTGGTCGTGTTCTGGGGGGCTCTGCGCCGCTCTCGGTCCTCACTTCTCAGGCGTCTCACACTCCAGCGGCACGCTGAATCAGCCGGGGACCGAGAACGGAAGGATGATCAAGTCCAGTTGGTTCTACGTCAAGTTCAAATACAACGAGAAGGTAGGCACGGCTGCTGCCCGCGTTCCCCTCACTCCACTCTGATGAAAGTACTGTCGTCTTCATGGAATATATATGCTGTGTATATTACTTAATTAATGAAGCCTAATTAAGGATTCCTCTCCTCTAATATGGGTTATATGTGTGTGAAATGTTTCATCATCGACTTGTGTGTGGTTATATACGCAACCTATGCAAGGACACATGTTTGTCCCTTCATGGCTGTTTTAGATATATAGTGTACCTCACGTTATTAACTACTTGGATAATCAGAGGTTAACTCCTAATTAATCCCGTGTGGATGATTGTCTGCGTCTGGCCACACAGACAGTGCTTAGACATGTTAATATTGCAGTGACTAATGCAGCCGAAGTAGCGATGTCTAGAGCCATTTGTTCAGTGATAAGGTTGCATATTTTATGATCAGCAATCAGCATTGCTTCACGCAGGCACACGAACCCTGCTTGGACACTACCTGTGGTTATATGGTGACTTCAGCAGTGGACTTGCTAAGAACTGCATGAAGAGACATGCTTCCCTGATTGCCCTGCATACTCACCGACTAGTTCATCTGTGGTCCACAAACGGAAACATTTTAAAAATTACATTTACCTCATCGGTGTGAAGTAAAGTATCCGAGACCTCCAATTATGTTATTCCAGTCTTACTGCCATGGGTCCCCAGTCTTCAACGTGTTATGACGTACCAGTCAGGTGGAGACCCTGGCGTTCAGTGGTGCCTCTGCTTGGCATCAAGTCCCTGCCCCAGCGGATCACACTCACCTCTCCTGATCCAAACACAGGGACACAGGGCGACTGTTTACCATACCGCCCGCCGCCAAGTGGCATCCTTTGGCACGTCGCAGGATGTGCTGTTCGCATTTCACCGCCGCTCGCCCTGTGATCTCACCTATCACGGTGGAGCAGCCGTGGTCGGTGCCCAGGGTTCTTGGAGTCAAATCTCAACCGTCGGGTTGTATCAGAGCCGCGTTCGCGAGAAGCGAAACGGTGTCGGTGTCTTTGGCGCCAGCGGAACAGAAATAATAATAATAATAATAAATACAATTTATAATACGCTTTAATATGGTACTCTAAGAAACCACTTCTTTCATGGGTTTTGAAGCATTAATGGGAGCTTTTGATTTTCTTTAGTTATTAGCGTTTTACAACAACAACAACAACAACAACAACAACAATAACAACAAAAACAATAACAACAAAAACACAAATGGCAAATTTTAGTTTATTCATTAGACCATTTAGAAAATCCACCTTTTTCTACACGTTTTGGGAACACACATTGGAGAAAAAAAAAGAGAATATCGGTTATACCGCGTCAAAGTCCCGGGGCGTCGGTGTAGGCGGGCCGTGTCAAACCGCGGTGGGAAGGAGCCGATTGTCACGCCTCGCCTCCCCCTCTCCCCCCCTCCTCTCCCCACCCCTCTTCCTCTCACTGCCGTTGTCAGCAAGGGGCTGAACAAAATGAAGTGTGAACTCCTCCACTTCACAGAAACAGGAGAGCGAGAGCGACGGGAGACGAGAGAGAGAGAGAGAGAAAGAAAGAGAAAGAGCGAGCGTTTCGGCGAGAGAGAAGAGAGGGAAATTGAGTGAATTGAAACGGAAAGGAGTGTGACAGGACGGCTGGGTGATTTATATTGGACATCTTGGCGAGGGGAAGAGCTGAGAAATGAGAGACGCATCCATGCGGGCCGCTGTTGTCCCAGGGCTCGTTGAGCACGAGGTGTCTCCGACGCCGGGATCACACTGATTTAGACGCGCGGCGGTACCTCCTCCAGAAATCACACGCTCGTGTGATGGCGGATACATAAAAAATGCAACGGTTTCATCAGACGGTGCAATAGCACATTTTTGCAACACTAATCACCAGTCCCCAGTGGGAGCGGGCCTCCTTCCTGATGTCTCTCTTCGCGGGGCTGCGGGGTTCAGATTGATCTGACGTCCTGACTCGTAAGGGTCTCACTTTGTTTACCAGAGTGGAGGTAGGCTCAACCAGGCGGTGCTGATCGTCACTCGTGGGCTCTCCTCTCTGATTGGGTAGAACGTGAAATGGGCCCCAGGTCAAGGGGGCCATGCGTCACGTGTCACTGGTAGTCTGGGGGTTGGGTCGGGATGGGGGGGATACGATGATCGCTCACCCCCTGCCGTGGGCTCATGTTCCCCCGGCTGGAGAGGGAAGGTAGTGGTGGGAGTGAAAGGAATGGGGTGGTAGACAGGTAACATTCCAGGGAAGGAGAAAAAGAGGGGAATGCAGTCAGGGAGTGCGGCCGTGCTGTGCAGCTCTCAGCATCCGCTGTGCTGCTCTTTGTTCGGTAATCCACTGCCAGCAACCCCCCCCCCCCCCCCCCTCCCCCCCTTGCCTCCACCCCAGTGGACACGTCTCTGGGGGGCCAGTGGACCATCGGGTTCAAGCTGTGTCCGGAGTCACACACCGAGCTCATTCAATTTAGAGACCTGCTGACTCTCTCTGCACTTCTGTCTTTGGCTTTCTGCTTTTTTTTTGCCTTTCTTTTGCTCTCGCCCTTTTTGGGCTTTTTCGACTTAATCTTTCTCCATCCGTTTCGGCCACCTGTTGAACACTCAGAGATACACACGTACACACACTGACACACCAAGTACCACATGATTGCTCTTGTAAAGGTGGCCCCTCCTATAGCCAGATGGCTGTCCCTGCAGATATACATTAACATGTAAGGCATTTAGCGCCAGAGGTTACAATTGAGACAATGCAAGGTTATTGCATAATTTTTCATGATTATCGCTGACCTTGCCTACATCCTTTTGTCTTCTTAAAGTCGTGATACGAGCCAACCTTTTTTGGACTCAAGTTGAGAGATAAACTGCCTAGATTCTACGAAAAAGTAAAAAGTGTATTTGTGTGCATTTGAGTGAACTACTGTTGTTGACTAATTGTATCACACATGGTGCTTGTTATTATAGGACTGATATTCAAGACTCATTTGCTGTAGTGTCTCCATTCAGTGCCACTCAGAGATCTCACTTTAAATGTTACAACATAATTTAGTATCATTAAGAGTATCTTATTATAACCTTTGTGTCCTGTTGATAAAATTGTCTTCCATGTTGAAACTGTTCAAAGGCACTTAACTGGATTGATAGCCGGAATTATGATCGGCGGTGGAATAAAGTTAACATTTCATGCTTGCTCCTCGTTGGAATTCATGTCTTTGGTTTTACATCTCTTGACATTTGACAGTTTAACAGCAGCGCTGGATGAGAGAGAGAGAGAGAGAGAGAGAGAGAGAGAGAGAGAGAGAGAGAGAGAGAGAGAGAGAGAGAGAGAGAGAGAGAGAGAGAGAGAGAGAGAGAGAGAGAGAGAGAGAGAGACTCATCCACTCTGTATTTACTGTGCCTGTGGAGCAGCCCTGCTTTGATCAATAGCAGGGGAGGTGGGGAGCTGTAATCACTATAATGACAGCTAGTCCTCCCTAGTGTGGCGGCGTGGGCTGGCTGTGTAGTCGCTGGGGTTGGGGGGCCCTTACTGTGGTCTGAAATGATAGGATGGTATTCAGTGTGATAGACACATGATGATATGGGTTCTCTAGGGTGGTATTGCCCAAAGTGCACAGCCTGAAGAAAGAGGTTTGTCGACATGTTCCGAAATCCATCAAATCGTTAGGATAACCGTAAAAATAACGGCATTTCAAATCTTTTGTTCGATCTTAATCAACTTTAGTTGGTGTTGTTTTTCCACTAAATTAATTTTTGTGAACGTCGTGTTTTTTATTCCGCGTTTTCTAATAAAAGGCTATTATGAGAATTCACACTGACACTGACATTGATGGTAATTCACACTACGAATAACCAACTATGTCAACGTGATTCCACCGATATATATTCTGTATCGTGACACATGATTGGCGTGACACGTGATGGCTGTGTGACGTTCCCTTTGATCACGGAATTGCCTGTGACTGCTTCGTGCTCTGCTGCTAATTACGTTCCTCTTGTCATCCGTTACCATCGGCTCGACCTCCTCGCCCTCCCCAACGAATCAGGAAAAAAGGTGGAATTGCACTACTGCGGCTCACCGTCCCCGCCGCCCCGCACGACCGCCGCTCTGAGGAATTTTAAATCTCGTTCATTGGAGCTCTTCCACCCGAGCCTGGTTTAATTTATTCCTGCTGAAAAACGATTGGGGCAGTAAGAGGCTTAGGGAGACTCTTGACCCCACCTTGGTGATATTCAGCCGTGAATCTTGTCTCCCGGGAAACTTCCCCACCACCAACCCCCCATCCACCTCCTACTCGGCAGCCCTGCACACCCCAAGGTAAGCTTACACACTACGCTGAGACACGCATTGAAATTTGAAATTCTCTCAGAAGCGCTTGGCGTCTTGCTGGGATGGGGGCTGGGGGGGGGGGGGGGGGGGGGGAGGGGGGGGGGGGATGGGGGATTACTGCTTAAACCCCCGGAAAACTCCAGATGTTCCTTTTCCAGGCGCCACGCTGCGAGGAAACATCCCCTATACCCTGTAAACATCTGTCGGACAAAATCCTGCGCCGCACGGGAGACAACAACAGAAGCTTAGACGGAGTTAAGTAGCGAGGACTAGGCGTTTTCTCTCTCTGCGGATTTTCTCTCCCTAGACCTATTTGTTCACGGAGAGCTAAGTGGGTTTATTTTATTTTAAAGCGGAGGCGGGGGGGGGGGGGGGTAGGGGGTAGGGGTGGGGTGCTTGCGGTGTGGCCGCTTAGCCGGCGAGGCCTCAAATTGGACCTTGTGGCGTAGGCGCTAAGACGCTGGAGAAATCCGTCAGGCCCGTGGCGGTAATGACAGACTTAACTTAACTCTATTCTGGCGAGGAGGGGGGGGTGTGACCACCAGGAGAAAACAGTTCTGCCCGGGCCCCGAATCCCTCCAACCTATCATCAGCCACATGAAGTTCTGCCTTTTGTTTCGTCAAGTCTCTAATGTGAGCGTAGTGGCCTGAGGTAATTGATGCGTGCT